>NW_028301576.1:14102500-14202500 GCF_042242905.1 Orbicella faveolata
ATGCTCCCTGACTTTAGAGCTTGACTCATCTTCCACAGCCTTATTAGAAAACATTACAGTTGAAAAAAACACGATACCAAATGCAAATCAAAGAAAGGCTTCCGTTGTGTATATCTCGCTGTCTTCAGGGGGAAACAATAAGGTACAAATTCACAATGCTTCTTTTAAACACAACACCAACGTTAAAGATGGAGTGGGCGCCATCATCATCGACAATGACCCGGACCTGATGACGTCAACGGGCTGCAAAACCGATATATACAACACCAGCGTTGATGCACATCCCGCTTACAGCTACACGAATCAAATTATCTTCAGAAGCTCTGTTTTTGAACAAAACGGTGGGCAAAACACTGGAGCGGTGTTGGTATTTAACGGCCTCGCGATATTTCAAAACTGTTCTTTTGTCGATAACTTTGCCTTTTTTCGAGCGGGTCACATGACTATAGGTGCAGGATCCGGTGCCGCGGAAATTTACAACTGCACCTTTCGCCAAGCAAAAAGGTTTCCTTATAGTGATAAAAATCCCTCGTTCTTGTACAGCAGCAGTTCAGGGCCATTGGTTGTCAAAGACACACTCATGGATTTTATTCATCTGAGCAATCCGCTTCTTGTGGAGATAGTCAACGGAGGAAATGTGACCTTTGATAACAGCTCTTCCATGCTCTGTCCCGCTGGAAGTAGACTATGGTTTGATAACTATTCCCACGGAATCTCAACAACATTACCCTCGGAATTTGTGAACAAAAGTTGTGCTCTATATGTCAAGGTGTACAGTATATATTGTGAACCCTGCCCGGTGTGGTTTTACAGCTTACAGCGAGGACAAGCTAACGGTACGCGAGTGAAAGATGATTTCAAATGTCTTCCGTGTCCCTACGGAGGAAACTGCTCGGAAAATATTGTGAATCTTGATCATTTCTGGGGCTCAGTGGTAAAACAAAACCCTCCAACACTAGAATTCTTCGACTGTCCCCTCGACTACTGCCAAACCCCTGAAGATCCCGTGTCATCAATCTACGATGGTTGCCATGGACACCGCTCGGGTGTTCTTTGCGGAGCATGCGCAGAGGGATACAGTGAAACTTTGTTCTCCAGCTCATGCAGGCGCAACGAAGACTGTAATGACGTGTGGCTTTGGCCAGCGGTAATTATTTACTCCCTGGCCGTCGCCATTTTCTTTGTAACCAAGCCTCCTATCGTTCCTTTCTTGGTGGAACATATCTTTTGGTTTAGGAAGTCCACAAGCGAAGAAGATAAGTCAAGCGAGAAGAGTCCGGACAAAACGAAGAAAGACAACGGTAATAGCACGTGCGAGTCGGGATATCTAGACGTGATATTTTACTTTTATCAGGTTGTGGGACTTCTTGTTACCAGCACGACTGGGCAGACGATAGAAGCTCACTTTTTCGTTCCCTTTCTGACCGGCATATTTAACTTCCGTTTTCACTCATCCTCAAGCGGACTAGGCTGTCCATTCCCCGGGATATCGGTCGCTACCAAAGAGCTTTTTGCCACATGTGAAGTTTTCTCCGTGGTGTTTTGCGTGTTTCTGATCTACGGCGCTCGACAGGTCTGGGCCAAAGTGCGCAATACCGATCAGCCATCTCTTGCGCCTCATCTATCCGCGGCAACAGAAGTTGTTCTACTTGGATACGCGTCCCTAGCAACCAGCGCGTTCAAGCTCCTAACATTAAAACGCATGAGTCCTGGAAAAGAGATTCACTTGTTCTTTGATGGCAACATTGTGTTTGTCACGTGGTGGCAATATATTCTACTTGGCTGCGTTATCGTTTACGTCATACCCTTTGTTGCCCTTCTGTTCTGGGGAGCGAGTTGGCTGAACGAAAAACGCATAACCGCCCGAGAATTTCTCATAGCTTGTGCTGTTCCTCTCCCCTTTCTGCTGTATTGGGCCATCCGGAGAAACAAACGCACCTGTCTCTACCGCGAAAGACAGCAACAGACTGAAGAGCGCGTTGCCGTCATGGAAGTTCTTTACGGGCCTTTTCGACCACCAGACGAGGAACAGAAAGGCGCGCTCCACTGGGAAAGCGTTTTGATCGGCCGTCGCTTGATCCTCATCATTTTGTTCGCTTTTATCAACATGGCAAGCCTTCGCCTATTGCTGTCGACAGTAGTTTGTGTCTTAATCTCCGTTCACCACATCCTGTGCAATCCTTATAAGAATAACACTGTAAACAGATTGGAAACGGTGTCGCTGTTCATAATCGTGATGTTTGGCCTGTTCAACACTGTTCACGCCACCTTTATAACTGCAGGAGTGCGCTTCTGGGGCCCAATCGAAACATACATTCGCGCATTGGCCTGGATTCAATTATGTCTACTACTGCTGCTACCGCTGGCTTTAATTATCGCCGTCATTTTCGCCGTGTTGTCTCAAGTCGTTCGCGCTTTCTTCGAGGCAGGGGTGATTCTCCACAAGTGTTGCTCTCAAGTTAAAAAGCAGAAGAGTTCTTCGGTGATTTCCAGGAGAAAATCTTTCCGTGATGCCAAAAAAGATTCACTGTTTTCTGATGCCGAATTAATCACCGAGGCAGGCTTTGCGTGTGAATTGGCCGATGCAAGTTTGTCTCGCAACGACGGAATCTTTCATGACAATATTATTAAGGCCGACGAAGAAACACAAGAGGAACAGTGACATTGCCCTGCAGTTAGCCAAGACAACGAAGCGTGTAGCATGTAGCACTAGAGAATCCTAGCAGTTTCGCTTGCTGTGTAGTTCACGTGCGATAAAAATTAACAGACGCGAGAAACGCTCCTCGAACGTCACCTTCCCCTGACATTTTCGTGGTAAATTGAAGTAAGCAGCCTATGAGAATGAACAACCCAGTAATCTGATTGAAAATCGAATTCTCCCTGGACCATTGAAAGGAAATGAATAATTATCAGAAAGGAGAATTTTGATGTTGACCTTGTGACTAGACTTAGGAGTAAGAAATATAGTTCTTCCCACTTGATCTTTTTAGAAAACGAAGGCCTTAACTATTGAGATGAGGCGTCGACATAACCGCTAGTGCTGGTAGTGAAGTGATCAAAGTCTTATTTCATGGCGCTGTGAAGCATTTTATATTTTGGGACAAGCTTGATTGTGATTTGTGAATGCCTGTTTACGTCCTTATCATCATAGCAAAAGTACGACCGGTTTTCCAGTCCGCTTGTTTTAATTACAAAACGGACTTCGATTGTGGCTTGCACGAATGTGAGTTTTAATAGTTCTCTGATCTAACACTCATCATTCCATTGTAGTTGTATGCCGTCTAATTATGTACATCTACATGAAGTTCCCGCGCTTGGCATCTTTGTTTGCTTTGGGTTCGAGTCATGGTGTTCGTGACCTTCTACGCTGACGATCCTTTGGACTCGCTGGTCGTCCGTGGGGGAGGAACCGTACGCGTAAAAGCGTCTTAGTCAACCTAATTCCCAGGGTCTCTTTCCTTTGCCTCCAGGTAAGGGAGGCAAAGGAGAGAGCCTACAAACGAGGTTGCGTCTTAGCAACCGGCTATGTTGTTTGATATGCATGTTTTTAGTTCAGCTTCGTGGAAACCATATCTTTAAGAACAAGAATACCAGGCGGTTACAGACAATTTAATTTTTATTCTTAAGCAACAGCATTGCATTGTAACTACATTTCTATTTAAAAAAAAAAATAACAGATGGAGAAAATCAAAAACAAACAAAAGCTGTTAGTTGTTAGCATTGTCATTATAGATCTTGCACTGATAATTTAGAATGGCGCTATCGTTTGAGAACCGCAGAGTAAATACTTCATCAATTTTATTCAACCTAATAAAACGAACCTTTAAATGAAACAGCTGTGTAGCCAAGTAACATATACAGTACCATAACTTAAACCCTGGTCATTCCAGATTTGTTTTACATGTAACAGTGATTTCAGTCGAACCTCTCCTTGCAGACACCTCTTTTTTACGGGCACTTCAATTGGTCCCAGAGTAACCAGAATTCATGTAATCTCTAGTCTATATCACGGATGCCTCCATAATTTGGACACTCGGCAGTGACCCCTTGGTATCTGTACAAAAGAGGTTCGACTGTATTATTTCCCTTTCCCGTCCGGAAAGGAAAATATTTGGCTCTCAGATATTTTGCACGGCCATTCCTGTCGTCCAAAGGCACGTCATAACATTAAGCAAAATATTTCCTTGCCCGGACCTCCCGATCACGTAGCAAATACATCTATATATTATTTTCGAGAATGGCAAGATAATTAATGATTCAAACCACGTCTCAACTGGCCGATATAAATACAATCAACATCCCTTCCTTTACAGTTTAAAATATGTTTTACGCATAGCAACATGAATTACGCGATACGAAAACCTGACCCCGTGGCAAGGAAAAAACCAGTCAAACCAGTGTATGTGACCGGGTTTTCTGATCACCACTGATACACAAACAAGATTAACCGCTAGTTGGCTCAGATTCAAACCGGTTTTCCACGTTTTACGGAAACTCAGGAGATGATCATTTGAAATGTTAACGTTTCCCTAATAAGGCACGAAACAAACCTTTTTAGTTAATGGCGATGTTTTTATTTGAAACTGAAATTTTAAAAGACTGCGGGTAGAGAACGTTTTTACAGCGTCACATTCGTCATCTATAACTAAGGCAACTAGCAACTTTAGCTTCAAAAAAGAACACATTTCCTACAGAAGAGAAATTTCCGCTTTATGGACGCCGAAATGTCATAATTTATATAAATTTACGCTCTGTGTTGAAATAAACGATTGCTCATTTTGTTTTTTCTCTTTGGGTCCGTCTCTTCCCAATCTCTTCTTGCTTTTTAGCCCTAGCCCCGTATTCCTTCGGTGATTTCCATAGGAAAACACTGAGACTGGTTCATTTACCCAGTACTGTAGCCCGTGCAATAAACATACAACGAAGCGCGTTTTGGCTTACGTGATTTTTCCCGCGCTTTTCACCGATTTGTAAGTTTGTACTTGGACTTCTGATTGGCTCAATTCGTTTTCTACCATTGTATAGTGACTAGCTAATTTAATAATTTGGCTTTAGATTTACAGTCATTGTAAATCGCTTTAATCCTAATCTAAAAATACTCGTTATCTGCCGCTTGATGTATGATTTATACAACCTCTGATAAGTTCATTTAACTTCGCATTTGTGACGAGTATGTTAAGAAGGTCTAATAATTTTTCTTGTAGCTTGACATGTAGTCTATCTGGTGATCTTGGAGTGAACGTCCATCTAAAGGATAACACATTTCAGTTCCTAAAAAAAAAAAAAAAAAAACCCATAAAAACAGCAATGTTAAGGTGATTTAGGAAAACAGTGCACACAATTAAAGTGTACTTTGGGCAGGAAGCAAACAAAAGCTGCAAGAAAAGCTGTGAACATGGCACAATAGACAGTATTTCTGAGGGGCAACCACATTTGCTGGAAGCGTCCAGTTACACTTTCCCAAAATTGGACTGTATAAGCATAGAAGTATAACTATACTTTGAGTTATTCTTGCAGACAAATGTTTGAGAAACTACAAAGTCAAACTTCACGCTTTCCAGCACTGTTTCTTCCCCACCTGTCAGTGAAACCTCAGTAACACGACTCGGATATTTCGAAAAAAAAAAAAAAAAAATCACGAAAATTTGAAATTTTACGAACATTACATGTACATAGTGACATAAGAACTTGACAAAAGATTCCATATAAGCACTGCGCTTCGCAGCAAACTTGACCCCCAATGAAAGTAGTATCTTTCTTATAGACAAATTGCCTTACAGCTGACTCCGCTCTCTGTTGATTGGAGTTACTGCTCTGCTGCTGTGACTGAGGCAGGATGTTGGATCGTGAAGGAGATCCGCGCGCTGGTTGCGGTCTTGACTGTGTTCTTTGTTGTTGTTGTTGCTGCCGCTGTTGTTGTTCTCTTCGTTCCTCCTCCTGTAGTTGCAGCGCCAATTGGAGACTGTGGAAGTAAGAGTTGGATTTTTTTTTTTATCAGAAAGGCTACCCAGTACTGTTATCAGCTGAGGCGGGTACAGGATTTCCCTGTAGAGCGGTCCAGGGGCATCCTCCCCCGGCAAAAGTTTATAATTGAGGTCCTCAGAAATGGGATTTTCGGCATTCAGAGGCCAAGCAAGCGTGTTATAATGTCTAATTTTTCTAAAGACAAAACATTTAGGAGATTCCACCGAAGCCCCCCGGAACCCGCCTTAGATCCGCCCCAGACTAGCAAAGGTTAGTCTTCATTGGACCGTGTCTCATACAACACAGCTTATCTTGGTTTCACTATCATAACGCTCCCAGGAGTTTTTCTTAACCTACCGCCTACTTTCGAGTGGAAAGAGGCACCATAAAAACAAAGAGCCAAGAACACAACAAAGTGACCCAACATACTGCTCATAAACATTCAAGTCCAAGTTCAAAGTGCATGCTCAACCACACATCTTTTCTAATGTGCGTGGTGAATATTCGATTTATATGAGAAGACAAATTATTCTCGCATTTTGATTGGTTCTTACTTATGATCTGTTAGAGGACAGACGTATAGACAATGACATTAATTTGTTGTTATTCTTCCTTTATTATATAAAACAGATAGATTCCATGTTGCTGTGTGCTGTTCAGTAATACATCACAAGAGACGTAAATAGGCGGTAAGAACACCATTCACACACTTGCCTAACTGCTCTTGTGCCACTTATTTGTTCTTACAGTACCACAGTTTGGCATCATCTGTGATCTATTACTGAACAGATGCACAGCGACATTGTCGTGGAATCTATTTGTTAAGTATATTATAACTTTGATGGTTTCTTTATTCTCAACACTTTTCTGTTTGGCATTAATATGATGAGGAGAATTTTAAGATTCACCACTAACTTTCAAAGAGTGATCTTCAGTGTACATCAAACATTCTTCAAACAAACTCAATAAATATTTTCTAGGTCCTTGTACAGTGAGGGATGGGAACAGCAGGCGATAAAATTATATTAAATAATGTGATTTTCATATATACAAACAATAGCCTCTATTTGTCCAAAAATACAGTATACGCTAGGATATTTGTCCGCGGACATTATATCCGTACCGAGAAGCAAACAGTTTTCCAAGATTTGATGGATTATATTAATTTTGTGTTATTAATGGCAACTCATGTTATATTGAAGTAACTTACTCAGAGAACTCTTGATTAGCCTGGGCACTCTGCTGGGTAGGTCCTTGGCTGGGTAGGGGCTCAGCTTGCACTGGCCCTCCAGGGTGTGTCTGAGCCTCTCCAGGGGTGCGCTCTTCTTCGGCTAGGCTTAATGCAACCAGGTAACTGTAGGAAATAATTTAACACAGACTAATGTATTTTTAATAATTCAAGGTCAACTTTTAAGGTTACAATCTTCATCAGACTTGCTACACTAGTGGGTAGGTCCCTGATTGGGTAGGGACTGAGGTTAAGCAGGCCTTGTCTTGGCTTACTTGGTGGCTCTTTTGGTGACGAGATAAACAGGGTTCTACACAGTACAGTGCTTTGGCCAAAGCATTTTTGCTTTTCTTCCAAACTTCCCTTCTCCATTAAACAATGTCTAGGTCAAGCTCTTTCTAGAATAGTATAAGTAATATTGGGTACAGTACAATTAAGGAAAAATTCTGCATGCATGTTTTAAAAAAAATCACAAATGGCTTCAGTAAGCTAAGTTGCAAATTCTGAAAACACAACTCATACATTCCTTGATATTACGAGGACACATGTAAAAATATATATATATTTTTAATAACATAACGGAAAAAATAATTACATTTGTATTGATGTGTTCGAAAAGTTATTGTTTATCATTTTTTCAAGAGACCACTAGTCATAAGTTATCAGGTGATCTTATGAAGTGAAGGCAGTAATTTTGTCCCTCAACAAATGAAAATGAACACAAAATACCCGCTGTCAGCATACAGAAATTTTGCCTTCTATGGCATTTATATACAAAGTAATTATGTCAGCCAGCCAGGACGTCCATATTGCAAAAAAACTGTGCGGCCTCAGGCTGTACTCAAGACCAAGGGTACAGTTTTTCTAAATATGGACTGACCAAGGCCGGCAAATAGATGTAACATGGTTATATTTTCTCTGCGGTATTGCTTCAAAAGCAACTGTTGTGTTGAGTTTAATTAAAGAAGTTCAGTTCAAAAAATCTGGCATATGCACGCCATTTTACATTTTGGGCACAAAAAGCAATAAAATAGCTTGATGAAAAGTTGCCAAACACCTGTCTGTACTCGGGGTCTGGATGGGAAAATCTGGACTGTTGAAACATGCACAATTAACCAATCAGATTTAAGGATTTAGGATTTTGGACTGCTGAGAAGCTGGAGAAGAAAAATAAATTAATCTATTATATGACTAAGAATATAACTTCATTGTGATTGGCTGAGAAGAAGCCAATAAATCATTAATTATTAATTTGCAATACAGAACAAATTTAACCCAGGTGTGTTTGTAATTTTCTCAGAGTTATTATCAATGAGTAATCACATAAATACCTAGGCAAGGTATTCAGGCTATGTGGAATTGTAACTCTTGAAAGCGAGGCTTTGTGTGATATTGCACTGGAGCAACAACAAAACAACAACTCAGTGAAACAGGGTTTTCCTTCATTTAAAAAGAAGGCTATGCAATTCAAGGAAAATTATAACCTGACTGAATTGTATGTTAAATTTTCCTTGAAAAACCAATATCACACTCATCGCTTCACGATTCATGCTATATTGGTTTCTTTGCGTGAAATTTAATGAGGAATTCCCTCACCAGGTAAAGAAGTTTGCTATTAATAGCTCATTGAATGATTTGCTTACTCTTGATCTTCCTGTGAAAGTTGTTGACTAAGTGGCACTGGTGCTGGTGGCGGCTCACTCTTCACAACTCGAAGACTTCTAAATTCAGCGTCCACAAAAAAACCATCACCTTCTACATTCGTTAATGATTCCCAAATTACACGGTCTTCTGTGAGAAATCCTTGATCAGTAACCAGCTGGAAAAGCTCATCCTATCAAAGCATATAGAGTAAACATCAGGAAAAGAAAAAAATGCCACTCTGACTGCCTTCGACATTTACTGTAATCCAATGCCAGGTGATATATCTGTATTGGGTTAATAATATGGCTCATGAATACAGATTTTGGAACTTTTCTCACAAGGACTATTCATTAAAGCACTTTTCAAGGAAACCTCAGCAATATTCAAAGACTCACATAGTTACAGTATATACATGTACATGCATTTATCTCACAATCACCTGCAAAAACAAAACAAAAGTATGTCTAGACAGAAGTCTGATGTGTGTTTGAGCCTAGCAGCCCAATAGGCCAGTCCTGAATGGAATGGTTGTCCATCACAGGGTTATCCCCTTGCACTAAATTTGTGCATGCCTATTTACCAGATGCCTAACCCAGATGGAGAGTGGCAATTAACACTTAACGAATCGAATGTGGTTTAGCGTGGTCTGTACTCCTATCGACAACGGTACGCGTCATCACAGTGATCATAATGTTGTGGGCTCACAAGGTGCAGCCAAGTGAGTCCACAACAAATTTTGACCGCTCTGATGACCTGTATTGCTGTTGATAAGAGTACAGACCATGCTAAACCACATTTTGATTTTGTTTTTTAACACAATATCAATGTCAAAGAAAATGTTTTTCAGAGCACTAGCTGGAAAAGGCATTGCGTGACACATTGATGCGAGCAGCATTGCCTAGACTCTTATCGACAACGTCAAATTAGCCAATCAGATTGCGAGATTAGTAGATATTGTGATAAAAAATGCAATGATCCCAACCAGGGCTCGAACCTAGAGTCCAGTAAACTAACTATACATGTATTAGACCACCATGCCTCTTGGAAAACTTTGTATAATCCTTTGCAAAGGGCCCCCTACCTTAAACTTGAGCATGGTGCAAAAGTGGTTATTCCGAAAAAACACACACAGTTGGTCATCCTTCAATTGTGAGTTCAGTTCACACAAACCATGATATGTTAGCTGGCTAGCTGTCTGCTCAAGGAAGGCTTCACCAATTAAACCTAAAACAATAAATGGAATGACAATAAATGTCAGAAATCCCAAGGCTGGTAGCTCATGTGTAATACTAGGTTTCTCTAGAAGACGTTTTAAGAACTGCTCTCCCAGCATTAATGGAAGGCTATGATGTGATCACAGATTTCTCTTTAGCATTTGTTCCCCAGTGGAACAAAAGTTTGTTTTTATAAGCAAGGCATTCCATCAAATGGAATCTGAACTCAATCAACAAAATTAATGCATAGTATTCCCCATTTCCCACATATTTAATCATAATCTCAAAAACTTCTAACAGCTTTTTTAATCTTTCATTAGCCTTCACAGACCATCTTTAGCACTTGTTATGAAGTTTTATTACTACCGGTACCATTCTTATTATTTTATTCTCATCATTGGAGCCGAATTAACAGTCCAACAACGTCACTGAGGGGACCAAATGTTTTACATGTAGGAAGAATAGTTTTTTGATCAGAGTCAGCACCCTGCTTAAATAAATTATTACTATTATCACAAACTATACCTGATTACAAACATTATAGCATTTTGTCCAGTTGCATCAAATTTCTGCCACAACCCATTCATACATTTGGGTGATATGACGTACCGTATACATGTATTTTGATCTAGTAAAGCCTTTAAAGGACAAGTGTGCAGCCAAAGAAAATAAACACAAGCCAGTACCCCAACCTTGGAGTCTGGTTCCAGGTTTAGGCCAGGCAATTTGTGCAGGTCTGTTTCATCCCACTTATTATATTGTCAGTGCAAAATCGCACCCAACGGTGTGCATGATTACAATTCTTTTTTACATGTAATTTTGCACACTTTTCAAGTAAATTCCTAATTGAAAATTCCCTCTATGTGATGCACCTGCAGCAAATCATTTTAGTCGTATTAATCTTCCCAAACTGGATATTTGTTTTGATGAATACCACTACCATCTGATGATTCCTTGCAGGCCTGTCTCGTAGAGGGAATCGGCCATTTGGACAGTGTCCAAATTACCATTAATCAAAAGCAATTGGACAGTTCTACGTGCAATATAATCAACAGGTAACAAAACCAGAAGTGTAAATAAAAATTAGTACCTTCAGAAACTAACTGGCTTTCTGCACCATCTTGTTTGCTGGCGATTATTTTCTCCACCAACTGATTGTAGCTGAGTACACCAACAGCAGAGACAGTCTCAGTGTTTTGTGGATCAATAAGCCAACCATGATATAACCCAATTGAGAGGAGATCAAAAACAATACACTCTGGGGTGAACTCAAAGTCTGCAACCCTGAAATACAAAAAAGTCATGTCAGTCCTGATGAAGATTTGATATCTTGTCGCAATATTGGTACATGGGAAGTTATCTTCAGTTGTTATCCTTGGTTGATATCAAAACTTTCTATATGTGGGGGTGATAAATAGTAAATTTGAGACTTTGCAAGATGACAACATTAACTTTAATTACCTTCTCTACAAACCAGAGACTTTCACACATGTACATGTAGCTTTGCAAAAAGAAATTAACACTCTGCAAAGATACCAGCCACACAAATGAAATGGAGTAAGTGTATTTTGTAAGGACGACCTGCTACTCCTTCAACTAGTAGTATTTACATGTATAATAATAGGTTCATCGGTTCTTGTATCCCAACTTTGACCAACATTGCACATTCTTTATTCTTAACATAATTTAACATTTTTTATTTAAAGTTACTTAAAATTTCAATTTAATGGCCCAACATAATACAAAAACTAGATAAAATACTATACAATAAGAAAGAAAAAAAATCCCATCCCCATTTTACCACTTGCCTGCTCAACTGTACAGTCATAAGCAACCGTCAGTTTTCTCTTGGAAACAAATATGAACTGTTAACATAGGAGACACAGTGGCCTACATGTACTAGTAAACATGTAATACTCTGAACTAGTTCTTGAGTTCTGAGTTCAGGCACAGGCAAGGTCATTGCACTGTGTTCAACTGGGTGATAACACACCAAGTACCCTCTCAGTGCTTCCTACCACCCAGGAATTTAAACATGTAACAGGAAACTGTCAGCACAACTAAACACAATTCTGATGTGAGTATAATTATTTTGTATACATAACCCCATAATGGACTAGCTTCCCATTCAGGTGAAAAAAGAAAATGATGGCATCTGGGTTCTCTAGATAAACCTTAGGATTGCAATGGACTTACTGTTTCCTAACTGATACTAAACAATTTTATTATAATGTACAAGTACCATCTATGCCAAGTCTCCCAGAATATCCAGGAGTCTCCTGCATACAGACCGAATCTCATTGTCTTGAGTACGAAGGATTTAGCGCATAAAATACATTTTTCAGGCATCTTTGGCTAATATTTTGGCACATATTTTGGGTGGAACATTTTTCATATTTGATGCATTTTTGATTGAATTGGCAGAGCTATACTCTGAAAAACTTATTTTTAGGGTCAAGAAGGTAAAATTGGCAATCTTCCGGAATTCAGTTCTTCAATACATTGCATCCCTGTTATACGAAAGTATCTACTTACCCTGTAAATTTCACATTAACATCTAATCCTGTCTGTAATTTGTTCATAATTGCTATTGCATCATGCATGTTTTGTTCATAGTTTAGTTGAGCTCCCTCTGACAAGCGCTGTAGAAGAACAACATACAAACAAATGTACACATCAGTGATCTTAGGTATTAGTATTTCAGTATTCTTAAGTGATTTTTTGTATATACAAAACTAGTTTCAAATTTGAAGAAACCTTAAAATAACAGTTTTGAAAGGAATTAATTATGGTGGACAAAAATTAAGTAAGAATAGTTACAACTGAGGAAAATAAAAAAATGCCAAGTCTATGATATACAAGGAACTCCCTAAAGATCTGGCCCCAGTTGTTTTAAAGGTGGATAACACTATCCACCAAACAAATAGATATCCAGTGGATACCTGTAAGTGTTAACAAAACAAACAACGCTATCCACTGGATAGTATAGTGTTATTTACCTTTTGAACAACTGGGGCCTGGCCCAATGAAAATGCAAGTAGCTGTAAGTTTTTAATTCACAACCATTTGTGACTCTATCTGGCCATGACTTGTGTTGACCTGCATTAACTTTGGTCAGGATCAGCTTTACCCAAAAAACATAGGATGCTTTTCCAGGTTTCGAACTCTTTAAAGCTTAAAAAATTCCATGACTTTCCATGACCTTTTCTATAACCTTTCCGAGTTTTCCATGACCAAAGTTAAGCAGCTGTTCTCACAGCACTTGTATCAAAACAGTCATTTATTTAACATATTTTCCAGCATTAAAATGCATGCTTGTTTTTATTTGTACTGACTCCTCTGTTATTTTTTTCAATTTTTTTTGTGTTTTTGCCTTTTTATTCTCAGAAAACATATTGCTTTGCCATGACTTTCCATGACCCTTACTTAAATTCCATGACTTTCCAGGCATGGGAAATGAAATAAAAAATTCTATGACTTTCCGAACCCTGTTTTCACCCTTATGCCATCCAATGCAAGACAAGTCAACTAAATGAACATCACCTGCAAACTTGGCTTTGTTTGGCATCTTACACCACGTATGTACAGCCCCCCTCCCCCCCCCCCCCCCCGGGGGTTCTTCTATATGAAAAGGTCGGGCATACAAGTCGTCTTGCTTAGGGGTATACACCAACGACTGTGGAAGGGAAGGAAGGAAGGAAACGCTTGCAGACAAACCCCTGGATTTTGAAAACCGCCCACTTGGCCTTTCATGCCTGAGTGCGCACACTGAGATTTCATGCTGTCATCGGCTGTCGTAAATTAACCAATAAAATCTTCGGCCTTCTGTAGCGGAAGTGAACTTTGAACCAAAATAAACTTTACTTGTCAAAATATGTCAGAAACATTGAGCGCACGGTGGGAACAGAGAAATCTCGATGAATTAAATTTGGTAATTTATAATCAAGCTATATTTCTACTCAATCCGTCTAAACGGAAGGACTGCAAGGGTGAAGTTTTAGCACAAATCTGCCAGAAAGTTAAAATGTGAGAAGTATTCCAGTCGCGTTAGTAATCCTTGTGCTCGCACGATTCGAAATCTCGGATCACTGTATTCATTCGTCCAGGAATCGATACAAGGTAAAATTAGCAAGTCAACTCCCGCAAAGGCAATTCCAGTAAAGAAGCGTTTGCTGGAAACGCCAGATCCGCAAATCGGTTCAAGTGTTACCGCCTGTAGCAAAAACAAACAACGGAAAGTCTTCTCGGCAAACTTTGGAATGTGGGCAGGAGAGGCTTCAAACATCTGAGAGGGGAAATAACGATAATCTTGACCAGTATCTGAATAAAGATGATCTTCCCCTAGGCGGTCTCCAAGTCAAAGTTGTTTATAAAATGTCGTCGTAAGAATTCCTCACGATGAGACGACTGAATTTTTGGTAAGGCAAATATGTGACAAAAACTGGCATGCCGCAGCTAACACTATAACAAATCAATCAGAATTGTACCCAGATGTTCTAAATGCTGTCAACAAAAATGCTTCTAATGAAATGTCAGAGTACCTACGACATGTTGCCATGTAACAAGCCAGACGAAATCACTAGGTTTTCCCATGCAGTAGTGCGAATTTTCTGTCCCGTGGTTTATTATCTTGTCCTTGGCGCATGTGGCATTCAGGAAAGTGATGTTAAAATTAAAGGAACAGCTGCAAATTGTGTTGCGCTTACTTCTGCAATCATGTGCAGGCTTCGAAAAACAAAAGTGCCGGCATCACACTACAGGATTTCTACCGTACTGTCGAAGCTGACGACTAAATCCTTGTTCAGTGAGAAAAGTTAAATAGTTTTGTAACCAAGCTTCGAATGCGTCTTCCCCTTTTGCCTGGCACTCAAAGGTATTAAAATACCTTTGATCGACACATGTCAATAATATTGGACTAGCCCAGCCAATCATGAGCTCCGTTCGCTGGCGAACGGAGGTTTTCAAAATCCAGGGGTTTGTCTGCAAGCATTTCCTTCCTTCCCCTCTCCCACCCCCCTCTTTCTTTTCTTTTTGGCTCTCGCCCCATTTTCCGTGCAGACAAAACACTGAAAATCCCGTTCCTCAGTCTTTCTTTGCTTCCAAACCCACGGAAACGCTTGCTACGCAGGCTAAGCCATGCCCACATTGGTCTCCTTTTAGGGAACTTTTATTCAAATTTTTCGACAAACATCCTCCACATTTTCATATATATGGGAGTTTCCCAGGGTACAGTGACAAGCAAACTTGGTTGCCTGTTTTGTCACCTACATGTACACTGTAATGCAAGCCTAAATGCAATTTCAACACTATCTGTGCCTCAGACTGGTCAGGGTTTTAAAGAATTTTAGAACCTTATTGGCCATAATTATTCTTCAAAAACAACTGAGCCACATTGAAACATCTGCTTGATCATGAGAATTAAATTATTCTCTGTCATGATATCATTTAAAATGCCTAAGCACTAGCATCATTATTTGAACATTCCCCATTAATTCAATAACCTTGTTACAATACAGTCATACTTTTATGGCCAAATGGTGGTCACATTACTCACAAACCTTGGGTGATTCCTCTAGGATGCAGTCTCCAATGTACTCCATGAGCTGCCCTGATGTAATATATGTCTGCTGGGAGGGAAGATTAATTCGTCTCTGCAGAAGTAGCACGTTTACAATTGCCAGCAGAGGGCAAGGACCGTTCTCATTTTGAGTGATGATAGGGGTGTTAATTCCTTTCCATTTTATCCACTTGATGTGATAAAGTGACTCTAGAGCCTGTTGTTCTTGGGCAGTCCTTGTTTCAGCATTTTCCTTTCCGACTTCACTTCCGGTTCCTGCCGTCAACAAAGGTTCGTCCCCTGGAACTTCTAAACCGGAGTCGAGGGCATTTGTTGTGATATCGAGTTGCGTTGAACTATCGCTCCCCTCTGATACACTGGCGTCTTTTAATAGTTCACTTGTCGGGGATACCTCAACAGTACTACCGCTGTTTTCCGTTATTTGCAAGTGGCTTTGCGTTGTGTCTTGTTCATTGTTCGTGCCGATCTCGACCTCTGCTGGAGTTGTTTTATTCACGAGTTCGAGTTCGCCAGCATTTTGACTGCTCGTCGGACCACCTTGCAATTCTGTCTCGCCTTGTTCACTTGATTTCAAATCACCGCTAGCGACTTCCACAGGTGACGAATTTCGTTCACCCACGTTCGTATCTGTACATGCAATTTCATCGCTGTCCTCGCCCCCGCCGACTTCCAAGGTTTCCTCTGAACTCTCCAGAAACCCTGCAGGGCCTTGTGTTTCGGTCTCGTCAACTGACACTGTGGAATGGAGTGTACTGGCAGGGGGATCGTTTAAAAATTCATCACGACTCGATTCGGAATGCCCAGTTAGATCCTCCATTTTAAGTCCACGTATCCGTACTCGACACTAATATGAGGAGAACAATTGCAGGAACAGGCGATTTTCACACCTCAACCTTCGTGGTATGCATGAATTTTATATTCGGCTTCACACACCACTACAAAAGATGAACTCGCCGAGACTTCTTCCAAGCCGTCCCCGAGAATAGCTTTGCTGCAAGTGCTATGGTGCCTCCAGCAAACGAATAGAATAATCCAAGCTGATAGTTTTCTTCAGCCGCCCTTCAAGTTGTTGTTCTTGGAGAAAAGTTAACACAATTTGATACTGTGCTTCAATTCAGTGTTACTTAGCTCTTGACTTCCAGGTGAAAAGAGTCAGCCAAATAACAACATTTTCATTTTTTGATAAGGCCATTCAATAAACATCTGAAATTCAGGAGAATCGGGCGAAAAATGAATAATTTACAACGTGTTTTCCAAAGAGGTCATATCCGAGATAATAAAACCAGCGCCATGTTTTGCCAAAAGTACCATCGGGCCTTGCGCTATCTTGATATAGTACGTCATGTAAGACGACGTCAAGCGACAACCGGAAATACGTCTGAGTTCGTAGGCTACGAAATGTCATGGTTTCCAAAAATTTGCATCTCGCTGAATATTCATGAACATAAACAGGACAGAAAATGCTTTATTAGTTTAAACAGTGAAAATTGGGTGATAAACTTCCAATATTCTGCACAACATATTTTGAGTTCTTCTACCGCTGTGACATAGTTTTTCTTTTAGTGATGGAAGGGATCTGATATCAATGGCGGGAAAAGCTAAAGAATTGGAATGTCGCAGATGACCCAGAATCAAAAGTCGTTGTCGCACTGAAAAACAACAACAACAACAACAACAACAACAACAACATTTTCATTTTTTGATAAGGCCATTCAATAAACATCTGAAATTCAGGAGAATCGGGCGAAAAATGAATAATTTACAACGTGTTTTCCAAAGAGGTCATATCCGAGATAATAAAACCAGCGCCATGTTTTGCCAAAAGTACCATCGGGCCTTGCGCTATCTTGATATAGTACGTCATGTAAGACGACGTCAAGCGACAACCGGAAATACGTCTGAGTTCGTAGGCTACGAAATGTCATGGTTTCCAAAAATTTGCATCTCGCTGAATATTCATGAACATAAACAGGACAGAAAATGCTTTATTAGTTTAAACAGTGAAAATTGGGTGATAAACTTCCAATATTCTGCACAACATATTTTGAGTTCTTCTACCGCTGTGACATAGTTTTTCTTTTAGTGATGGAAGGGATCTGATATCAATGGCGGGAAAAGCTAAAGAATTGGAATGTCGCAGATGACCCAGAATCAAAAGTCGTTGTCGCACTGAAAAACATTGCGGCTTTCTTTAGCAACGGAAGAATCCAGCTGTTTAAAAGTCTTTGCTGGAATCCAAAGTATACCGTTCAGTCAGGATCACAGCCTATTAAGTTACTTGGCCGCACCGGAAGATGGCTGGGGACCGTCGCACCCTCTTTGGGCGATCTGTTGTTTGTTGTTTGCTTTTATCGTTTGCGCGAGTCGCTCAGAACTTTCCAAATCATGGTGGTCAGCTTTTTCTAGGATTTAGTTATTGGAATAATCGTTACTCCTTGGACTATCCCAATTGGCCCGGATTTTGGAACAACAACAATAATGGAAGAGTACAGTACAATCGCGATAATTCAGAGTTCAATGGACAGCCTTGTGGCGGTTGTTCCTGCAGCGACCAAACACGTACCATAACCTGTACTGGCCCCACTGTGTAAGTAGAGTGCTAAAGTTTGCAATTCATTGCTCTTCTCGTAATCAATATTGAAATCTATATTGCATTTGTTTATCTGTGTCGCGAACAACCTACTTGAAATGTGTCAAGTTGTCCCTCCCGTTATTGCATTCTTATCTCACTAAACAAGCTATAAATAAGTCCCGGTTAGATCTTATGCTACATCCGTAGTTAGTTGTATTGTCGAATAGTAACAACAAGAACAATTATTGCCACATGATTATTAGTGGTTGTTAGCGCTTGATTTTACTCTGTTTTACTCCAAATGAGTATATTTAATTTATAACTGATAAAGCCTGACACACTTGGGACGATATCGATCGATAAGCTGCTCGCCTCTGCAAAGAGGATTATAGATAAACATCAAGTGTTACTTCTATGTTGAATGATCTGGAATGGCAATCCCTAGCCTCTCGCCTTAAACAAAGCCGCTTATATGCGGTATGTCGACAAATTGTTAACTTAACGGCTACAGAGGTATCCGGTCACTTCGCTCCATGTTAGATCGCTTCAAGTCAGCTCGCTCCAGGCAACGTGTAAGCTTATGTACATTGTTCTTCGTTCTTTCATCCACTGCCAAACTCGGTTGGGTGAGGTAACGAACTCGGCCTGTGTGGAGATCAGCGATCCAGCTTTTGGTTTGAGGGAGCGGAGTTGAAGTGATCTAACCATGGAGCGAAATGTCCGTAATTCGCCACAGAAACTCAAACCTGTGGATCTCATGTGATTTTAACTATTATGTACGATGTATTTAAGTATTCTTATTTTTATAGAACTGTCAGAGAATGGAACAGTCTCCCCTCTGATGTTGTAACCTCAGAAATTATCTGAACAAATTTTTAAGTCCAAATTAAGCAATTACTTACAAGTTTAGTTGGTTAGATGCTACTAGTGATTATTATTATTATTATTATTATTATTATTGTTATTGTAGATAATTTTATTGATTTTACTAAATAGTTTTGTGCTGTAAACAGTTGCCATGTAAAGTTTAGTAAAGAATTTTATTTTTATAATTATTATTTATTATAATTATAATTATTAGTATTAGTATTAGTAGTTGGACCGAGTGGAATAAAATTCAGGGAGAAATTGGGCAAATAATTTCAAAATCAGATGAGCGCATGGCGAGAGGCAGATTTGAAATTATGGGCATGATCACTCCCTGAATTGTACGACACAAGGTCCAATTACTAATTAATTGTATCAATAACCAAATTTTGAATTTAAAAAACTGTTTTGAGAGTGGCCGTCAATAAAACAGAACATCCCGGATCGCACATTCTGGAACTTTCTGGAACATGCAAAAAATTATTATAATTATGAGAAAAATATATAAAATTAAATAAAGGAATAACCAAAAAAGAGAAATAAGTAAATACAATGGTACCATATTATTTTAGCTCCGAATATGCAAAAAAAAAAATTAAGAAAGAAATAAAAGTGCAAATGGCTGCAATGGGTGAAGGCTCGCACCTTTAATCTTTTAACCATTCTGGAGGGAATGTATAAGCTATCCCCATTAATCCTTTCCTGCCAGTTGTTTGCCATACGTTTATATAATCATGTGACAGTCCCTTATTTTTCCATGTGGTTGAAGAGGTTGATTACCACCATATTGTTTTGCTGTTGCTGTTTTTTCGTGGTGAGGGAAGTCAGCGGAGACTACCCACGGGGATATTGTTCACAATGTCCCCAGGACAGGGAATATGACACGGTCGCCATCTTGAAGGACCAAGAGAGTCTGGTAATGAGCCATCTGCCATCTGCCATCTGCCATCTTGTAAATATCCAGAAGTTACTAAGAGTTAATGAGGTCTTTGTCTGGAACCTGGTGGAATTCATGTCAGATAGAAGTCAAAGAAGATCAAATGAAGCTATTTTTGCATCCTCTCATACAGGCCATGCATACTTTCAGTCTATACTAATTGAGTGCATATTGAAAGGGAAGTAAGCTTTGGCTTCATATATTCAAAATCCCTACCCTTGAGTTAACAGGTTGCTGTAATTCATGTGACACAATTGTTGGCAAAGAAGTGGAGCCTCCACTCATTGCGGTCAGTTGAATGAATAATAATTGTTCTTTATCCCCTGCCACACACGCGACTCCCTGTCAGCAAAATTTCTTTTCATTTTTCAAGCTGATACCAGTTTATTTTTATTTATTATTTTTTTACTTATTTATCTGTCATTTGTTATTCCTTTATTTAATTTAATTTATTTTTCTCATAATTATTGTAATTTTTTTAATGTTCTGGAATGTTCCGGTATATGTTCCATGTTCCTGGTTTTATTGACGGCCTTTGAGAACTTCTTTTGAGTGAAAAAGTGAGTAGTGCATTCCATAACTGTAAGAAATATTAAGAAAAAAAGCGATTAAACCGCATGCAATTAATGTGCGAATGGTGAAGTATCTAATTACAGGTATCTAATTACGACTTGTTGAAATCAGATACCTGTAACTAGACACCTGTAATTAGACACCCACGTAATCGTGTGCCCATTACATGACAAATAGGTGTAAGGAGAACCAATCACGATCAAGAATTTTGTGATAGATATGATGATAATCATTTATTTATTTTTATATATTTATTATAATTGTATCTATAACAAATTTCTCGATCCTGATTGGTTCTCTGGCGCCTATTTGTCATGCAATTGGCGGGCATCATGTGGGTGTCCAATTACAGGTATCCAATTTGAACTTTTTGTAACTGGAATTCGGTAATTGGATACATACGCTATTTGCATGTTGATTATGCGCGCTTTAATGGCTTCCTTCTCAGTGTTTCCTGCGCTTTTTAAAACTTTTAAATGAAAATTCAAAATTGGCTTCACGTTTCCCGCTCATCCAATTTTGAATTTTTTTATACGATTTTGAAATTACTCTTGATTACTCCCTGTCAATTGTACTTCCCTCGGTCCGATAATTACTATTACTTATTTTATATAAGTAGATATATTTATACTACAGTACGGTGGACAAAACTGTTCAGGATCAACGTTTTATGACAAAAAATTAAAACGAGCAAAGCGATTCAAATAATTTTTGTGAGCATCTTAAACTTTATTTAATTCCACACATGGAAATTTATTTTCACATCGATCACGCAAGGAAGACTTGAGTTACAGAGAATCTAAAGTTGTGGAATGAATAACAAAAGTACGGAAAATCATGCGATTGCTGAGAAAGGAAATAATCATAGTTTACATTGACATGGTAGTGTTAGATCAGTGTTGTTGTGCAAAGAACATCGTTGCGTGTTTGTGGAATTCTTTCACAAATTAGACGAGATCCTATGAAGAAGGAGTGATATCCATCTGAACAGCACTGTAATCCTGTATTACATTAACAGTTTAGAGAAGCAAAGATTCAAGTCGTGATGCTACCACTAAAAGCCACAAGGCAAACCTAAGAAAGTTATTTCGAGTTCGTTAAGCAAGAAATTGTGAGAAAATGGCAAGCTCCTGGTAGATGAGCCCAGAAAAAGGTTCGAAAACTTTCCTAAAAGCAAAAATAGCAGTGTCTGAAGTTCTCGGCCGATCACGCTTTAACACAGCAGTTCATCTTGTGTAATTGTGGCTTGTGCGAAGTGCGAGCTAAAGGCAGCCATATTCAAAACAAGCAGAAGTCTGGTCTAGTGGCAAGATCAGTTTAAAGCCAGTTTAAAGAAGATCAGTCTCTGAAGAGAGTATCGTATTTCAGTGGCCAAATAAAGTTGTAAGTCTTTCTCATGCTTTTGTGTCAAAATCTTGCCAAAAAATCCACCAGCACGTAAAGAGTTTCTTGGCAAAACAACACTCTACATTTGACTCATTTCTCACAAATCAAGTGATTTTACATACTTTGTGACTCTGTTACCAAATTTGGACAAGGTGTAATGCAAGCCTTTCTTGTGTGATCCATATAAAAATATTTTTCCATGTGTGGAATTTAGTGAGTTTATTAAGACAATCACAAAATTAGTCATGTCACTTTGTTTGTTCAATTTTTTGTGGTAAAACATTGCTCCAGAACAGTTTTGTCCAGTGTACTATACATATATGTGTATTTTTCTATTACGTGTGATATTTTAATTAGCATTATTTTATTATTCTTATGTTATTTAAAAGTTAGCATGATAACTGTATATAGTTTCTGCTGACTCAATAAATGTAGATGTAACGGCATAAACATAAGGGCATAAGAAGGATGTTATGTCTTTTAATGATTGCAGAGTGAACATGTATGCTGACATAAATGGGACATGCTAACAACATAACAACATGAATATATCAACATAAGGAAAAAACTGATCTTTTTCCTCATGTTGTTATACCTAAAAATATTCTTGATCATGCACCTGAGCTAAAAGATCTCAGATGAGAGCAAACAGCTCTCTTTGATGTGACTTGTTCATCAGAGAACGTTGCAGTCATGTTTATAATTGTTCATAATTTTTATGTTCAGATACGATATTGTAAGCTTTCGGCAAAATTATGCAAAACCATAGGAAAGTGACACTTGGAAAAATGCTGTGTGTATGTCCATTGACATCTTTGTTGATATGTCAAATTTGTTTTCCAGAAACGTTAGGAACAGAGCGGTAGAGAAGCTGAGCACTGAGGACCTTGCAGTCACTATTGAAGACATGTATGTAAAATAATTTCACAATCATGTTCTGAAAAGGTGGTAAATATCTGCCGCTTTCATTATCAGTTCCATGAAATCATTAATTAAATTGTTCATTAACAAGCATACCATACTTGAGCCTTTGATATGGAGGGCAATCTCATCCCATGTTTTGACATGAACAAATTGATTGAATGATTGATTGATTGATTGATTGATTGACTGGGACTGAGGCTGAATAACTGTTTTAGTATATACCAGTGTATATGTTTTTGTTTACCAAAGCAAAATGGGAAGCCGTATTTTGTTCTCTTTGGCTTAACCAGCCAGAATATGCAAAATACACCATTCACTTGTGCATGAAATATACTGTCTAAGGAAAAAATAAGACTTGAAGAAAGGAGTTGATCAATGCAAATAAGATTTGGATTAAAAAAGAAAAAGAAAAAGACATACTACTTCACAGTATTAATTGCTTTGCAAATTAAAGTTGTACACATTTTTGAGGATCTGTAAATATGCTGCTGTTGAGGCATTGCAGGTAAACATTCTTGTGTGAGACATACACAGCTGCTCTCTGAGACTGCCTCTTTCCACCCAGATGTAAAATGTATAATCAGAAACTGAAGAAAACCTATCAAAAATGGTTATGAAACACAATGGGCTTGGAAAAGGGTAGCCCTAGTGGAGGGCGAGGGGAGGCAGGTGCTCAGGGCAGACTCCAATATAAAAAGGACAGGGGTGCTTGTCGTACCTTTTAGGGATTAAAAGCGCAGTTTTGGTACCTTTTGGTTTTGGTAGGGTGTTCAGCCTCAATGGGTCCACAGCTGGAGCTTTTGCACTACTTTTCAGGGTATTTGAGCTGAGAAGAAATGACTTCGAGGAGAAAATTGTTGTTTTAGAATTGGTACCTCTTGGGGGTGAAAAAACATTTCAAGCCACACCCACAAAACAGGATTTTGGTACCTCTTAGGGATTCTTTTCGAAATTTCTGATGAGCACCCCCGTCCTTTTTATGTGGAAGTCCTTGCTGTGAGCAGGTGACGTACCAACGTAGACAGTTTTTTTGCTACAAGAAACCGAGTTCTGTCCAAGGGTCCAGACTACTAACTCTTTTATATACCACTTTTGACAGAGAAAGGTGACCTTTTCATAAACCTGTTAATAGAAAATTGTATCCATTTCTTATATGTATACACTAGCAATTCTCCATTTCTTTTCTATGAGCTTGGATCGAGTTACACATGTATATATGTACATGTAACCCTAATAGCTAGTGAGAAATGTCCTTGCCAATAGCAAAACCAACAGCCTGAGGGAAGTCTAGCTACTTTTAACTAGTACATTTGTATGTACAATATATTTTAAAAGGGCTTTAAAAATAATTAAATGGCTACTATATGGCTAATAGAGTGCAACGCCAGAGGTGGTGGCAATTGGACTTTGTATAAAATTGTACATAGCTGTGGCATAGCTACAATACATTAATAAAATGTACATCAATTGACCATTGTCTTCACTATTTTGTAGAACAATTTTCAACTCTGGCTTGGCATATATTGATGCCACAGCTTTTCACAACTTGACAAGTTTAAAGACATTGTAAGTATAAAGTACTTGTAAATGCAAGTTCCATATAGTTCTACACAATGCAAGTTTAAAATGCAAGTCATAATAAGAGTAAAATAATTATTAATAACTATCATAATAAAGCAAGGCCAATTGTTTGTTGCAGTTAATCAGAGCATTTTCTATAATACAGTTGTAGCTGAATCATCTTGAGAAAACTCCACTAAAAAATTCAAAAATCTAGTAAATCTAAACAGGATTCACAAACGTGTCTGTGGATGAGAACTATGCATTGTGTCACTCCCATGTATAAATTTTAATATTTGCTCCACAGAAATTTGGCTGAAAATGCACTGACTGACTTTCCAGATATTTCAAAGAATGCTGCACTGGAAGAGCTGTAAGTGACTTCATCATTTGTTAGTGTCTTGAATTATTCTCGTGTAAGTGTACATGATGACCCAGCCTTATCACTACCCTGTTACAAATTAATGATCACCTTGTTGTTATGGCCACTTTGTTGCCTTTAAAGAATCCTTTGAAGGTATATCAGTATTCCTCAGTTTTGCCCAAAAATTCAAATCTCCTATTTTGTAATCAATGATAAGGAAATTTTGTGAGACTTCTTTTGCAAAAAAATCAGAAAGAAAAGCTTCTTAGGTTTCCAAGAATACAGGGAATAATTAGTTTTATATCTCCCATTAGGTTAGAATTTTAGTGGCAATTATAGTCTGTAGCTCTTTTAAAACTCTGCCAATAATTTTAGCATCCATTCTTAGTGAGCATGAACCAAAGTTGGAGGGTACTGCAAGTATATTTGGTTTCAGGGTGCTTTTGTAAACTGAAACCTTTTAACTGATATTGTCTGACAGCCAATGAAGGGAAATAAATTCAGCTTAACAATAAACTGTTGTCTTTTACAAGTACAAGGTGCGAAGAAGAAATTTGTTGAGACTAATATTGAATGGTCTGCTTAGGGGTCTGTGTTCCAAAATTTGGAATACCAAGGAAATCAATCAGAGTTATATTTTCTTGCAGAACAGTAAAGCTGTATAGTAAGGGTGTGATATGATTTAAGGAATATGAATGGAATTAATTCAGTTTAATATGCTAGTTGGTAAATTAAAGTAAACTGACTGGAAGAATAATTTGTCACTTACTGATCAGTTTAGAAAATGCAATTTTTAAAACGTGAAAGAAGAATTTGGGGTGATGTTTAAACATGAAATGGCAAAATGATGAAATGGCACTAGGGTGAGCCTAAATAGCACTCAGATGAGCCTAAATATCACTGACCTGACAGAAGTTAGCCTTCAATAATTGTAAGGCTAGGGTTAACCATTATACATGTAGACCCTATTCATAAATGGCTGCCAATTTAAAATTCTTTTGTATGCATTTTAATTAACCCCACTAACCTCGTTTGAACATAAAAATTCTTTTGAATCATCTACTCAAAAACGAGGTTAGTTGGGCTAATTTTAATACTTCCAAAAGAATTTTTAATTGGCAGCCATTTGTGAATAGGGTCTATAGACTCCTATATCCCACAATAATTCTTAGCAATAGTGCCATTGTGTGCCATTGCTATTTCGTGTTTAAAACACAGCAAAATTTTTGTTATACTTAGTCTAGCCATGTTTACACACATGAACCTATTATATCTCCCTTTCAGTGACTTGTATGCAAATAAAATCCAACTGTTTATCCACAACTTCACCAACTTGCCAAAGGCTTTGGTTAGAATGTGAGTCAAATTTCTTTCAATTGTTGATTCCTTTGTTGTTAAGTATACTGCTGACTTAATTAATTTTCATAATTATATCAATTAAATTCTTAAAATACAAGCAATTCTGCAGTAAATTTCAGAAGCTGTAAGTTTTCTTCAGTTCAACATGTGTTTGACTTTCCTGTAAATTAGCTGAAAAATTAACTGCTAGTTGATCAGTAATCCATCTTACAAGAGTATGTTATAGAATGAACAGTGAATTATCCCAGCTCCTATTTAGTACCTAAATGTGTTGTTAGCAGATGCAGCTTGCATATGCACCAAACCGTGAAAAAATCCCTTCAAATGAAACCACTTAGTTGATGGTCCTAAGTCACAGGACTCCAAAATACAACAGCCACTCTAATTAGCTTAAAGACAGTACTGAATTAATGCACCTTACCTGTGTGCCATCTCAGTACCATGGAACAGTTGAAAATAAACTTGAAGTTAATTTATTATCTGCAGTATTCTGATTGAGAATGAGATTGACTGGATTCCGAATGAATGGTTTGATTTACCCAACCTAGAATACATGTAAGTATGAATAATTTAAGATGAACTCAAGGCTAGATCCATGCGGCTCTCCTTTGGTAAAATCTGAATGCACCTTTACCAACTTGTGTGTAGAAACAGTCAATTACTTATCAGGATACATCCTTACCCAGGGGGACTTCATGAATCTGGTTCCAGCTTTCGCGCTATTCCAGAAATGCAGCAGAGTCATTTAACATACCATCACTTTCATGCAATGAAATATGAATTGAATGTAACTAGATTCAGCAGTGCTTTTGGAAAGTGACACATTTCATTGGCGAATTAATATGTGAAAGGAAGGCAAGTCATCCCATCCATGGGTTAAGCCAACTTTGAAAATGTGCTCCACTTTTGCACTTTGGAGCACTTTTAAACAACTCATTTTCACCCCATACTGTCCTGAAGTACACATGTGTGGCACTCAAGCTGTAAATAGTAACATTTGGACTAGCATTTAGTACAAATCTGATTTGTGAAACCTGAAGACTTGTGTTAAAGATGCTTAGTGTGTACTCAAAATGTAAAATGGACAAATAAAGTGTAAATTGGATAAATGGACCTTTGTACCAATGCCATGCAATGACAACAATTTTTCGCATACATTTCTTTGTACAAATTGGCAAGTTAGGGTTCCCATTCCCATATTTTTATGAGCTTGCGATGGATTCTAATGGAACCTCGATAAATCGAGTGGTGTGGTTGATTTTTTGTTTGAAATATGAAAAAAATCAGAATTTAAGCCTGACATCAGCAAAAAGATCCACAGTTTTGTACTTTATTGTGTTACAGAGCCCTTAGCAAGAACAAGTTAAAGAAGTTCCCTGGTGGATCTTTCATAAACTGCCAGTCACTACGATATCTGTGAGTACAGTAATACTTCTTTTTATACTGATAGCCATAAGTTAGCGATTTCTTCAGTTAGTGTTAAGTAGCTGTTAATGTTTTGTATCAGTTATTGCAAGAGAAATGTATTTTTTCAGTACTGATTAAGGATATGTTAATTGCTGGTACTAGCCAAAGTAAAATATTGAATACAGCTAGTTCCAAAAGATGATTTTGAGTCATCATAAATGACAATTAACCTTTACCGTGCCATAGTTGAATGTTGTGCCATTCATATGGGTTAAATACATGTGCCTAAGTCATCTCTACAGCATCTACCTTCAACTTGATGTGACCTCTGGCCACCCAATAACTCATAGACCATCTAGTCCTTACACTTGTGAACCCCTGTAAATAGCAGTTGGTTTGAAGCGTGAAACTCTAAAAAAAAGCTGTGATCACAGCATAGTTAGTAACTATATGTGATCACAGTTAGAAATAACCATTTCATAAAAAAAGTCTTTGGTGGAACTTGACCATTTCCAATTGTTTGTAAGAAACAATCTAACAAGATAACAAGGAAATGTAACTGATTGAAAGCTTTCTTGCTTGCGGTTGGCAGGTCTGTAGATCAGAATGAGATTGACAGCCTCACTGTTCCTAACATGCGACCTTTCATTGGAAATGACTCCCAGCTTGTTCACTTGTGAGTTTTCTTTTTTCTTATTCAGAGGTATACTAAGTACAGTTGCAGCTGTATAAAACAACTACAGAGAAGACTCAGAATCAATTTGAATAACTCAAAATTATTTACAAGCGTAGGGTTTATTTCCTGAAACTGAGTGAACAGTGATATTCATAAACTATAACATTGCTGATTAATGCTTTATCATCATCTTCGTCATCTTTGTTGTCTTCATGGTCATCATCATCATCATCTTTGTCGTTGTCGTCATTATCATTATCATCACCAATAACAACAACATCCTTGTTGCTGTCATCAACAGCAGTAGAAATTGCATTTTAAAGTCCTGATAGACCTGCAAAAAGATTCCTAACTAGAGAATTATTCTCTTATAAGTGAAATTTATTTATTTATTTTTGTAAAGAGAAAATAAATAACTAGACAGTATGTTTTTCTAACTTCAAATATACATTTTAGGAATGTAAGCAACAACCAAATCTCAGCCATTTCTACTGGGGCATTCTCCAACTTAATCCATCTTAAAGTTCTGTAAGTATCAGTAAAGCAGTTTGTTTGTTTGTTTTTTTTATTAGGTAATATTAATTGCTTTTCATGCCTTTTTTGTTACTTAATGCCCAGTTCCACTTTTTAGCTACTTACAGGTATTTCCAGTTACGTTTATTGGAAAGGTGTCAATAACAAATTCCTGACCAATGGGTCATCAATATTTTTATCAGTCACACTAAGTGGTCAGACATTTTCCTTTATCTGTTGTGTCAGATAGCTGACTCGCTGGATTGATCTTGTTTTTTGACCCGCAATCTTTCTCATATCTGGAACTTAGAGTCATCAATTTTCAAGATTAGCCACTAATGAAGTAATGATACAAATAAAGTCAGTTTAACAAGGTGATACTTACATTAAGCATAATATTGATAAAGCCAATTATGCTGCTTAAGATACAAATTGGCACAGAAGGATATTTCTTCCAGACCAGGTATCGCATCGTTTCAAATGTGTTCATTATTTTTAATTTAGTATGTGGTGAGTTAGCAGGGAGATGTTCTCTCGAAGAACAAAAGCGGTGCAGGGAAACTGACACGTTAAGTAGAAACTAAAAATTTATGATGAACTTGCAATTTGCTTGGAAAAGAGAATTTCTTCATGACTTGCAGCAAATGTTGTCTGTCACCCTGAAGAGATATAGTCCTGTCAGTGTCAACAAAATAGACAATAATTTATTACTATTATTATTATTATTACAATGTATTATTATTACTATATTATTATTTTCTTCTTTATCCAGTGAGTTACACGTGAATAATTTGGAAACCATTGGTGCTAATGTGTTTTATGAAATTCCAGAGCTTTTACATCTGTAAGTTTACATCTTTCTTGTCATTTCTTACACTTTTGAAAGTTTCTATGGATTGGGTTCAATTTGAAGATGGTTGTGAACTCCACTTGTAGATTTCCTGAAAATTTGGTATGCTATAAATCAAAATTTTCTAAATTAATAAAAATTGGGTGTCCCCAGGCACAATTTTGAAGTATTAGCACCTCAAGCATAATTTAAAGGTGTTTTCAACAGATTATGTGCATACTGTTGCTATTGCAACCTCTTATGCCCAGAAAATGATAACCTGCCATCAGGCAACCTTTTTTTTGCAAAACTACTCAGAGAAATAAAGAGTGTAATTGCAGTTTACCAAAATGACCACAACTTGTTCACCAATGATTGGCGGCATGTTTGATACCATCACTGTACAATCAACTGATTAAGAGTGGCAGTGTTGGTCCATTAAAGTTCCAGTGCTGGGAAGTTTTGGAAACTGTTACCAACTTTCCTCTTTAATTGTATGAACCCAGGCCAAACTGTAAGGGATACGAAACCAAATCACAGCATGCACTCCCCTCCCCCACAAAGTCCAAATTGATACTCTAGCCAAAGTGGGCAGCCGCCATTAATTACCACCTTGTTGTCCTGAATTTTTTTTAATTACATTGCAGAGTTCCTTGGATTGTTTGTAACTGTTTAACAGCTGTAGTTTGTCAGTAATTTTAGATTGTATATATCTTGATTTCTGTAGTGATCTCCGAGGGAACCGTTTAGAAACCATAACGGCAGAATCGTTCAGCAGTCCATTTGAAAATCTTCCAAAGCTGAGAGTGTTGTAAGTAGAATAAAAACATGACTGAGGGAGTTTTTATGTTAATAATAATATCTTCCTTGCTTAGGTCTCTGTTACAGTTGTTTGTATTTCTAGAGTATGGAGTTGTTAACTATTCTCCAATCGCTGGTTTATGAGAGTCTAAAGGCACTGATGGCACTCTATTGAAGGAAAAGAAGACACATCACATGTTAATTAGTCATCTCAGATTATTTAATTTGTCATTTTGTTATCACTGTCTGTGCAGTGGTTAGCTCTTAGTAGCAGAAAAAAAGTACAATATGGTCACCTGGGACGACAACTTATTTTCACTTGCCCCATGGTCAAGGGCCCAGGAAAGTTGTTTGCTAACCAAATCAAAACAAGGGTAAACTAATACTCGCTCAGGGCAAGCCAAATTTCAGAGCTGTTTGTGTGATGGGCAAGCTGGTTTTGAGCACTGAGTAGGGTTATGCAGGAGTAATGCTGGTATGTTTCCTTTTAGAATTTTAATGCAACAGCAAAGTCCTTACCAGACGAGATATGTGATGCACAATGCCTTCAAAAACTTGCCTGCTTTGGAAGATCTGTAAGTATACCAGCAGTGGAAAATCGAATTCTTACAGTTTTATTGACATCATGAAGAATTTGGTGATTTCACTATGGTTTGGTACCAGTGTAGAATGTTCATTCCAAAGGTTATGTAGTGCATAAGATTCCTTTGCAGCCACCCACAAATAGAATTAACTGGCCATTGTAGATATGGAGAGATGTTTTATAGAGAGGGGGCCATTAGACACTGTAAAATTGATGCCAGCTATAATTTTAGTCATGGCACAATTTGTTTTGTATGCGTCGCCTACAATGTTGTGAACCAGTTAGTAATCTTGATTGTACATTCTTGTGTGTCTTCTACAAGTTTCCTAATTGCAATTGCATCTTTGCAATGTTGTTCTTTTTTCAGATGGTTGAATGACAATCTGTTGACAAATTTTCCTCATCCAGCTTTATCACAGTCATCTTCACCATTGCCATCTCTTTTGTACTTGTGAGTGCCTGCCGTAACTATGTTTACTGACCAGAAAGCCTGAATGTTAGTTTTTTTCTCAAGAAACTTCAATTGCCTCTCTGGCAAGTAAAGGACAGAATCAACTGGCCTGACTACAAAATCTACTAGCCCTAGGCTATTGGACTTGACTTTGTTTGCCCACTGAATAGATGGGTGACATTAAGACGCTGGAAGGATCCGGTGAAAATAACTAAAAGTAGATCTTAATATCTCTTCTTTGATATCCATTATGTCCATTACACCTTAGTTGGTGATTAAATTTGTATTTTCAATGCTGGCAATCTGTTGCTTTTTTTTGTAGGCATTTAGAAAATAATCGTATTACTTCATTGTCGAGTTTTGCCAGTTCAGACTTCTCACCATTACTTGAAGATCTTCATGCGTAAGTCATTTTATATTAATTTATACATTTATAACCTCAGTATATAGTACCAAATTAAAATATCTGTTAAACTATTATCAGTTTTTGATAGTAATTTTAAAACTGAAAATATTTCAACATTTCTTTTGGAAGATTGAATTTGTGGTGTAGTGGATTCCACACTAGTTGTTTAGAGAATTGTAAACGGCTCATATCCTCTTTAGGTGGAATCAATGGTCGCAACATCTACAAAATATGGTGCTCTACACCTATGTCCCATTCTGATGCTATTGTGGGCATCTTTTGTTCAGTAGCATTAATGAACCGTGTTGTACGGTTCCAGTGCATTAATTTAGCACTGTTACATGTCTGAGTATAATTGTTGTCTACCGTTTAATAAAACTTTTTAAATTTCAGCACTCAGCAAAGTGTTCATAAACCATTTGAAAGAATCAGGACCTTGCAACGATTGTAAGTTAGACTCTTCCATTTTCTTGCTAAGTGTTACTTTTCGAAACACACACTGTGATCATAGAAATTTAGTTGCCGAGATTGTTGGTACAATGTACACCGGTACTAACTTGAATTTTAGTATTTGACTTCACATAGATGTGTTGTTGTGTTGTCACTTAAGAGTCACTCTTTCTTTAAAATAAACCGTTGACACTCTTTTCTTGGTAGATTTGTCCACCGCAATCAAATATCAAGTGTCCAAGAAGAGGATCTGTGGCTGCTTGATAATGTTCGACAGTTGTAAGTTGCACAACTAACATGTCATGGTTACACATTTTCACATCTGTTATATTCACACTAGGAGATTCAGAATTGTTTACTGTAAAATAATAATATAGCTTCAACAAAGAGCATACTCTGATTGGCTGATGTGCTTCATCAATATGTCTATGGGTAGCATGCTGACCCACAACGTTTCTCTCCATGGCAATAACAACAAAAATTTTCAAATGTACAATACAGGTTGTGTAAAAAATTGTCAGCCGAGGGTGAAATCTATAAGTCATGTCAATTTTTCACATTTTATTCCTGATAATTTTATCTTACATTTTGTATTACAAGCAGATGGGGTATTTTGGCAGTTTGTAATCTTATTTTGTTTTAACGGGGCTCACACACATTGATATATCTGAAGTGGCCGCCCTGTATATGTTCAATTTTATTGGTACTATGGCTTGTAGAAAAATTCAGAACTCACTTTCAGAAACATAATCTGGAACTATTAAGCTTTCAGAAAATTTGTAGTTTGTAGGGGGTTTATATGAAAAACGAGGGCACTAAAGCGATCCGCGCGAGGACGGTCCTGAAGGTTGGCTGATACCTTAACTGTTTTTTATTGTTTGCAGGTACTTCTCAGGCAACCAGCTCACTAACTCCACGGTTCACCCGGAGGCATTTAGGAATCTGTCCAGTTTAACTATACTGTAAGTGGCTTCAGTTACTATGCTTAGCAATGGTTACAATTCTTTTCACTGTTTTGACTTGTCTTCCTTACCCTCACACTCAGTATTGTGTCTGTTTCAAGAAATAGTACTGTCGGTTGTCTGTTGCACGCTTTGCCTTTTCACAAACCAAGCAAAAAGCAAAAGCAAACATAGTGACTAGTCTAATCGAATTATGGCAATTTATTGATTTAGCACTCAAAAAAAAACACAAATATCTACTGTGGAGGATAAAAAATGTACTGAAGGGAATTTTCTAGTTGCCTGAACTCCCTTTGACACTGAGAACACTTCACTGTTGCGTGAATCATGGTTTAATTTATTTGAATTCACTAAGATTACAAAATGGTCGATTTTAAAAATCATGCATGCGTGTTTCGAAACTGGTGATATTTGATGAATTAGCTTAATACGAAATTGTTGAATTAACAAGGGAAAACAAAAGGGATAAGTTTAGTTCATTGGTTTGACATTATCAAGCAGTCCCAAAACGTACTCCAGTGTGACTGCACGTTTGAGTCGAATGTTTTGAATTTTCATGTCCACTGCATTTGGTTGAATAAGTGGTGCGAGAATTTAAATCCTTTTCTAAAGCATTATATTAAAGCAAAATCAAAGCAGTTCCAGAATCATTTTAAAACTCAGTTTATGCGACTGTGAAATAGCAAGGGGAAGTTAGTTGCTTACATAGGTTTCTTATTTTATTGCAGGCATCTGGACAGTAACAGTTTTCATTATGTTCCATTAGCTGTGCAAGGGAAAAGCCATTTGCCAGTTGTCAGTCAACTGTATGTAAAAAAAGTGTTACATTTTCAGTTATTTGCTGAACTGTCATCTTTTGATTTCATCCATGGCTAGCTTACCAGATGTTTGAAGACGTTTTTGCAAAAGCATTCATTTCACTGTTACGCAGTATGATCGAAAAGAGTAGGGGACGTAGTTCCCGTGTGGTGGTCTATCTCTCATCTGATGGTTAAATGCTCGGAGATATTAGCTGCATAAGCTACTCTGAAATCCGAGGGTAAAGAAAGTAATGTAAGTAATGTATGTAAAGGTTGTGAAAAATTGCGACCCTGGTCAAGAATCATTGGGATCTAAATTTTTGCCAGCCTAGGGTCTCCAAAGATTTGGCTCAGGGATTTTGCCAAGATCTTTCAAGGTCTTGGAGGAACATTGCAAAGGTCTTTACAAGATCCTTTAATAAAGGATCTTTGCAAGATTTTAGAGATTTTAGAGATTCAAGGGGGAAGTTCAATAATGTAGTCTACAGAAGCCGATGTCATTTTCAGCAAGGTGGGAGAGTTTCGTCCAAACCTGTGTTCAGAAGTCAGTATAAAAATGGAAAAAAAAAAAAAAAAAGTCATTCAGTTTTGAAAAGGCAAGCTATCAAGGCTTAGAATATTTTAAGCTACCACTTATTGCTTGATTGCATCTTAATGTGTTTTCAGGGATTTGCGCTCTAACTCTCTCACATACATTCTACAAGGAACATTTGTAGCACTGGATACTCTGCGCAATCTGTAAGTATAACATTGATGTGATACTCTTGACCACCCTATCCATAATCTTTAAGAATTCTTGGTAAATTAAGGGGACAAGAGGCGGGTTGTGTGTGTTGATATCTATATGCATTCTCATCATGATGCTTAACTGCTCAGTGAGCACAGGTTTCTATATTTTTGATTTGTACATGGTTTTGAGCTAAACTTGCTATCTAATCACTTTCTCATGGCTTCAGTCCTTGTTTTTTTGTAGATTTCAATTTGACTTTTTCCTTTATTATCTAACATGTCTTTGGAGAAATCGTGTCTAAGTTATTGTGTTCAAGATTACAATAGTCATGTACTTTGGAGGTAATTAGCTACTTGAATATTCGGCTTTCTTTGCACAACATTTGTCAGTTGTCCTGTGGAGTAAATTTATAGAAATGTAACTGACCTGTGTTTTATTTTGCTTTTAACCGACAGTTATCTCCAATCAAATGACATCGTTGCTGTTGAGAATGGGGCTTTTCCTGATGGCATATTAGAAATGTAAGAACTATCACATTCTTTACATAGTGGTAGACTTGTGAAGGTTTTGACTACTGCACTTTCCATTGGCGTGAAATGTGTCGAGACACTGCGGTGGAGAATGCTTGTCTCTAGCATATATACATTAACCTCTTTCCCCTCAAATAATGTTGATGGTTTTTATATCTAAAAGTGCACAGACTACAGCCTCCGTACAACATTAAATTAGGGTTAAGAGGAGCGGGGTTGCCAGAGAATTTCCACTAGATGCCCAATCACTAGATATCACAGGATCGTTTTCCAGTTGTGCCTTATGATTTTCATGAAACGTCTTTCTGCTCATGGTCACATCCTTTGCAGATTGTAACCCTGGATTGCACTTATCCTCCCCTGCTTTGCAAAGAGCTTCACTGTCAGTAACCTTTCATGAACAGATTTCTAGTGAAGAAGGGATCCCTCGACACCCTAGCTCATATTGAGTTTTATAACGCTAAATACAATCCCAGTTTCTGAAAGCGTATAATGTAATAGTTAGTATTTTAGCTCTATGCAAACTTGCATGTTCTAGGCATTATTGCTGTGGACGTGCTTGAACATTGCCGGTTTATCATTTCAATAATTTTTCTAGCTGCCGTAGCATTCCCACTTGACAAAGCTCTCAAATAACTTTTTGACAACCTTCTGACAAGTTTCTAATGGCTACAGTTTAAACTAGCGACAATTGCAAGTGTGAGGCAGAGATGTCAATCATCAGTAAACGCTGCCGCACACTAGCCGATGTTTTTGTCGTAGAACTGCAGATTTTTTGTCGGAGTCAAATCAGGTTAAAATTTGTCGGGCCATCAGCTTGCCGCACACGGGCCGATTTTCTGTCGCGACACATCCTGTTGAGGCTCGGGGCCGAGTCATGCAAAATCAAGATGGCGCCTATTCCAGTGACGTGACTCTCATGACATTTCCTAATTGGTTGAAGCGCGCGCGAGCCCCGACAAATAGTCTGCGTCCACCGCACACTAGCCGGCAAGGCCCGACAAGGCCCGAGAAGACGTTTTGAGATCTAGCACTGTCAGATATCGCCCGACAAGCCCCGATCTTGTCGCAGATTTGTCTGAATTTACCGCACACTAGCCGACAAGTGAAGATTTTTTATCGGCTGACAAAAAATCGGCTAGTGTGCTGCGGCCTAAAGTGAAGTTGGAGTTTGAGAATTCTATCTCTTATAGCTCTTGAGATGATACTGATCAGAAGTTTGTCAAAGATGTCTCAAAAAGTTGGAAATGACGTGGCGGTCTTCAATTGATGTCATTCGCTGATGTGGCTGTTTGTGTGTTTTTTTTTTTTTTTTTTTTGTCATTACAGCAACATGGCAAACAACAAGTTCAATTTCAAACACGAAAACCAGTTTACAAACTTGACACAGCTGGCATCTCTGTAAGTATAAAAAAAGAATTAAAAAAACTCAACTTCGTTTCATGAGTTAAGTTATAACTATTTATTGTTACAAAATACTCCTGTTAAGAAACGAAAACTTACGTCACTGAAATTTTACTGCTAATAAAAACTTAGCACCCTCAACAATATCTGCTCGTTTTTCCGCCTTGCGCTCCTTCAAACTTACCCAAATCTTTGTTTTCTTGTGAGACTTTCATAAACACTCGTTTAGCAGGTTAAATTAGCTGGTAGGCACAGAGGGTAACATGTTTTAATGACTCCATCATTGATAGATCGACATTAACCTATGATTATGCTGTTTCTGTCTGAACTAACCAAAGTTTGATTTCTATTACATTTTATGACATTCTGACAAGGCTGTTTAATGTGGAGTTGGTGAAAAGAGAGTGTAGAACCTGCCACTCTTTTTCTTTCCCCTCGTTACATGACGCGCAGACTTTATGACATTCTGACAAGGCTGTTTAATGTGGAGTTGGTGAAAAGAGAGTGTAGAACCTGCCAATCTTTTTCTTTCTCCTCGTTGCATGACGCGCAGAATGAATTAATCAATGAAGTGTAATTTTTTTTAACAGGCATCTTCAAAATAACCTTATCAACGTTGTACCAAATACTGCATTCCATGGACTGACAAACCTACAAACCTTGTAAGTTAAGTCTATTGCTTACATTTGCTTTAGCAGTCTTTTCACTTTGGCTCCTAGACACATGTGCAGTTAGTAAAGCTTGCTTGTATTTTAGCTGTTTGGGAAGCAAGGATGGTGAGGCAGATAGAGCACTCGCCTCCCACCAGTGTGACCAGGGTTCGAATTGGTAGACTTGGCGTCATAAGTGGGTTGAGTTTGATGTTGGTCCCCATTCTAATTCTCAGTTTGTTCTCCTGGTTCTCTAGTTTTGCCCTGTAAAACCATCGCTCCAAATTTCAGGTCAATCTGAAAACTTCTCCGTGGGGTGTGCCACTGAAAATTCCAATCAATTAATAGGCCACATTCGATATATTAAAATTCAGCTTGATAGTAAGGCCTAGAGGACACAAACAAAAGAAATGAATAAACATGGTCATTCAATTTCCTTTGTTTGTGTTCTCTAAGCCTCGCTGCTAAGCTGAATTTTGATATATCGAAAGCAGTATGCAATAATAATAAATAATAAATACTTTATTTATGATACAAAAAAGGTTATTTCATTTAATATGTAAATTGCAGGTATTTGCAAGACAACCAAATTTGCAGGATTTTGAAGATTATGTTCAAGGATTTAAGTTCATTGACTGGACTGTAAGTACATTTCCCTATATTTCGTAACTACCGTGACTGTGTTGTGTGCTTTTAAATATTAGGAGTAATATTACTACAGGCATTAGAAGAAAATTAATGTTAAATGGAAAGGTTGACACAAAGCCTGCCTTTACATGCAACTCGCCTAACCGGGACGGTGAGTGAGCTGCGTGGGCTATCTTTTGAGCAGCCGCTAAGCACAAACAAAATGGCCGACCAAAGAAACAAAGAAAGCTTAATTCAGCTTCCTGCACGGGCACGGGCCTGTTCTCTGCCTGTGACTCATCTATAACATTAATTTCTTCAGATTGACTGTCATTCTGTTCGGCAGATAACACTGGCAAATGGTAACTTCGAAAAACTTCACCTCGCGCCACCATGCTTTCGCGGTTTATCTCACCCCGGCTATTTGGGATAGCCCGGCACAAACCGTTTGCATGGTAAAAAGCTATCCCGCCTAGCCGGGTGCCCCGTGTAGGTGGGCTACCCTGTCTAGCATGGAAACGCTTCAATGCGTTTTCTAAAGAAACGTATGAGAAGTTAGCCTTCCCAACATAGCTCGGTTAGCTGGGTAGCCCGGTTAGCCGAGGCACCCTCCCTCCATGTAAACTGGCCCATAGGTTGAAATTCGACTCTTTATGATGCTGGCTAGAGAAAAACGTCTGCACTCATTTATACTCACTGATCGAAATCTTCATATATTAGTTTAGTTTGTTCAAAAATTAAGACATAGTAAGTACACTGTACCTATGAAGGAATGTCATAAAGATTACGCACGCAAAAGGTTTTGTTGCCAAATTGAAAAAGTCTGGAAGAAGCTGTTTTCAGATTTTCCAAGCAAGACGTGGAAAATCATTTAAACAAAAAGTACAATTTGCTCTCCATTCAAACTTAAAGTACAAATCGCTCTCCATTCAATGCTTTATGTAATATCTTAATATATTCTTTGTACAAAGGAAGGTACTCGCTCATCTGTTCTGTCCAAAAATACGCACAGCAAAATTGCCTTGGTAGTGTCCTTTTAAGAGTTACGTAAATCTCAAAGTTGTTAAACGATTTGATCGCATTTGATAGCATTCCTGTGTATATTATTTAGTTAATTATTCTCGTTCAGCGAAAACACAACATAATGTGGCGGGGACTGGTACACTTGGCGTTTTCAGTGTAATTAGATAAGGTGTCATTTCACAGGAATGTGATCGCTGTAGGTTCAGATTCAACTCTTTATGATGCTGGATAGAAAAAAGAAAACGTCTGCACTCGGTTATACTCACTGACCACACTTCTTGTTTAATTCTTCGACAGGCAACTGATCATTCAAAGTCAATTATATTTTATCTTTTTATTTCTTTAAATTTTGTGAAAAATGTTGTAGACATTTGAGCCTTGTTCCCAAATAGTGTTTTCCTTCCTTTTAGATATTTGGCGAACAATGAAATTGCATTTATTGAAGATGGAACTCTATCAGTTATGACAACCTTTAACGACTTGTAAGTGACACCTTGTTTTGGTAACTAATTGAGAAATGGTCCATGATGTTATTGCATTATGGGTAAATGTTGGTGGGTGGCATTTAGAAAAGATAAATTCTTTTGCAGAATATCTTTCTTAAATAATTTCGATTCCTTTGTAAGGGTATCAGTCAAAAACGCCTTTTGGGGGAAACTATACGTACAGTGAAACCTGTATTAAGCGGACGCCATATTAAGCCGACACCCCCTATTAAGTGGACACCAGCTTGAGTCCCTAGATTTCCTTCCCACATTTACTGTAAAATAAACCTGCATTCAGCGGACACCTCTGTTAAGCGGACACGGACATCAATATTAAGCCATTTTGTTACACAAAGCCTGCAATAAGCGGACACTCCAAGGGCTTTTTACTTCTAAAAGTTCAGCTCAAACACCTTAACATGGTCTTGCGATTATTGTTTGAAAGCTTAGTAGGTTATTCCAGATTGATGAATGAACTGTCTGGACTTTGTGCTATGAGCAGTCTTTGATCTTCTATTTTGTACATTATGGGCTGTAGTTTATCTTGTGACACTTTTTTATTACCCATTTCAGGGACCTTAGGAATAATCAGCTCACAACACTTCCAGTGGGTGGAGATTTTCACAACAAACTATTTGATAGACTGTAAGTAGTTCTAGAATCGCGGAGAGTGCTTTTAGTGAAGTCATGTTCTAGTGTAATATGCAGTTCTGCAGCCATTTTACAGGACTTTTGCCTTGGTAATTTTTTGTGCTGATTTTCTCTCTGGCAAATGTTTTCTTTTTAATAAGTGATTGCCGCATTGAACACTACAGTATCTTAGTTGTTGACGATTGTTTTCGAGTTTGCTTTTGCTGTCCTTCTTGATGTAAACCAAACAATGAAACAAAACAGCCGTGAACAGACATAACTTTGCATTCGCAGATACATCTCAAATAACAGAATCACCACAATTGGCAGTGGGACATTTGTTAATGTCACATGCTCAGGAAAATGTTCAGAGTTTTCACGAAATACTCTGTGGTACGTACGAGCATTGAACGTAAATACCTTAATAATTATATTTCATAATTAGTTAATTAAAATAATTGATAATAATTAATTGCAAATGATAAATAAATACAATTTAATAAAATGGTAATAAAATTGACATCACTTTTGACATTGCAGTTTCTTGTAGTCCTCAATTGTAGGATCATACCATTACCACTTACATGACATAAATGATCCGGTTTTTAATTTTTTTTTTTAACATTTTGATATGCTTCTGTTTTTAGACCTACTTTGTATTTACAATTAGGCAACAAGCCCGAGTTTTCTAGGAGGGAACAGTCTGTTCAAAAGGGAATACTGTATTGTGGCTCTTTTTTGTGTATTTTCCACTGAAACACTTGCCCAAGATCAAAATTGTACCTTGCCCAGGCAATCAGACGTGCGTTTTTTTTAGCCTGCCATTTTCCCACAAGGTTTTTAAAAACAGTATTTCTAAAATGTTATCATACAATCTATTTGTGTTGTAAATATCTCTACAAAGTGAAAAATATGGCTTTTGATGCAATGTTCCATTTTGTTATTCAAGGAATTTTGGAGGCAACAGAATCTCCTCTATTGAATCTGGAGCCTTTCAAAATATACAAGGATCTGGTTGCACAATGTAAGTGTCTAGAGCTGATGAGCTTGATTCTTTGTTAGTCACCATAGGCAGATATTTGTTCACATCAAATTGGGCTTAACTATATGAACAAAAGAGTTCATGTGTGTAGGCAAGATCATCCACTATTAAGTTGTAGTTAAGTGCATATATCTTACTGTTCAACTACTTTTCATTTGCAGGCGCTTTGGCTCAAATGTGCTGAAGAAAATTGCTTCTCGTGCTTTTGATAATGTGGACATTTGCTACCTGTATGTTTATTAGCATTTAACAAACTTTCAATTTTGCCCTGTTTTATTTTTTTGGTTGATTTATTTTTATGGTAGGTTTTAACAACTTCTGCGAAAAAGTCAAGTGGTAGTTTATTGTTTTGAAAACCTTCTCTTTTCCGCAAGAGCTAATCAATTCTGTTTCCAGGCGGATGTTGTCGAAGGATTCAACTGTACAAATAGACTATCAAATATCTGCATGCAAAGATGTTTCGTTGTATAGTTACGTATTTGAAATGTAGCATTTTTCTTTTGATGGAATTCAATAAGTGAGGATAGAAAGCAGAACCTCTCCACTCTTGTTTGCAGCCAATTACTTTCCAAGTCATTTTATGTATTATTTTAAAAAATACTGTTTGCAGATCAGGTAACACATTTTACAACTGCGTGTCGTGGGCTACCAAAGTTTTTCTTTGTAGCGAAAGGATATATAGAGCTTATAATTTCCAGCGCAACATGTTGAGTGTTTCTTTTTTCTGTTGTGTTTAGTGAGCTGTATGGACTGGAGTTGACAACGATATCCTCTGAAGCATTCAAAGACGTGACAGTTACTTGGGATCTGTAAGTATTCACTTATTCACTTATTCACAGACAGCAGACGTTTTTTTTTTGGTATACTGCATACAGTGATTATCTATTGCTAATTTTGTAATTGCTAACAGCAGTGTAGTTCAAGTGTAGCACCAGTGCAAAAAGTGTAACACTGAGTGACGTTGTAATACGCGTGTAAATTGCAGTGAAAATTTCCGAAGTTAATAGGAAGACACCTGAGGACTGCCTACGGTCATTGAAGGTAGCCGAAGATAATAAGATTTCCAAACACTTCCGAAGATCACCCGAACCCTTCAGATAATTAATGATTATCACCCGAACACTTTGCAGCGTTTTTGAGGACCACTCGAACCCATCCGGGGAGTTCCAAAGATTGCCGAAGATCAAACTGAAGATTTCCAAAGATTTCCCAACATTATTGGGTAGTTAATTTCCGAAAACTTTGAAGATGTATTTAAAACCATAATCACTGTCCGCTGTCTAAATCAATTAATGTATAGCCAAAGATTGTCAACGGTCACTTTTTCAAGTGCATAATTAGCAAGTCATCATATGATCGTTCTCATGCAATCTAGAATGAATGAGCAGCCTTTGAAAAGTTTTCATTATTTCAAATTGCCTTCGAAATCATGTGATTACCTATGCAAATATCCTGTAGCAATGAACTCTGTAATTTATTTATAATAGTATGATCTTTCCAATGTCTTTTTTATTCTAGTGAACTGTATAGCAGCAAGATTGCCACGTTTGAAGAAAACCCTTTCCTGTCGCTCATAGTGAGGAATGGAATCCTGTAAGTACAAGGAGTCAACAAAGAACCATTTGATTCCTATTCATAACTATTATTGTGACAACTCAGTCAAATGAGCTTGACATTGTTACATTTAGAGACATCTCAGAAAAGCATATTCCCCAGACCGGTTATGTCTACAGTTTAGACCTTGTACTTTCGAAGGTTGGAGGAGGGAGGGGTGCTCGGTTGCTTGTGTTTTTCACGCCACATGGCATTTAACTATCATTAGCTGCTTTTTTATTCAATTCCATTTTTATTGTCTCAGTGAACTTCAGGACAATGCCATTCAAGCTGTTACAGGAAAGCTGTTTGGAGATTCTGGATCATCCGTAGAGACACTGTAAATATCAATTTATAAAATTTTCTTTATTCGTATATCTTATAAAAGGAGAGAACAGTCACAAAGTAACAACACGTGATTTATTCTCCTGCGTTTGTTGTAGATTGTATAACATCCTGTTATTTGACCTCATCTTTGTTTGTTCTAGGGATCTTTCTAACAACCAAATACAATCTTTACATGAAGATGCTTTAAAAGGTGTATCAATTGAAACAATGTAAGTATGACTTACTTATTTTGAAACAGTAGGCAGAAATAATTGGTTAGATTGTTTAATTTCTTGACATTGTGGTGAATAAATATAGTAATTTAAAATTTATCATGTGAACATTTATTAAACAAACATTTAATTATGATTCAATTATAGGAAGTTATGTTTGGTTGGTTAGCAGGAATGCAGATTGTCGATATATTTGCAGTTACTGAATGCCATATTGGAGGCATTCAGCTTTTTGTACGTATCTCCATAATTCTTTTTGCCACCTTTCTTGCAGCAAACTAATGAACAACAAGCTGGTTACATTTCCTTCAAGAACTTTACGGAATCAAAATCCCATTGAACTGTGAGTTTGTTTTTTTTTCTTTTTTCGGGGGGGGGGGGGAATCAAAGATCTGAAAAAATATTAGACTCCACCTCCGGGTTACTTTGATTGAATAGTCGGTAAACTGCAGTCAAGGAGACTATCGTTCATTGAAAATCCGAACGATAATTTTTCCATTTGCAGGAGCACTGTCACGATCATGAACAGAACTTAAAAACGAGAAGCAATCAGATTCGTTAATTTCTAAAAGAACACACTAAGAGTCCAGTAATATTTGCACCATATCATTGATATGGAGCATTTTAATTGATAGAAAATCCCAGAAACTCAAAAGTACAATAAGTTGTCTATTGATATGCGATTTTCCACTGGTATTTCCTCTAAAGTCAATGAAGTGGTTAGCCTTATTACTGTAAGAGTCGGAAAGGGAGCTTCAATAAATTAAAGACATTCCTCAAGTTAGTACCCCATGCGTAAACTACATTGAGATGCCATGTTGAGCTGAAACTACGGTGCTTGAAGGAGAGCAGTAAAACTACCTAAAACGTCACGTTTAAAAACATTTTAACCGCACAAGAGTCCCGTGTAGAACAAGATTTACCTTTATTATTTATTTTATATGTGATAATGAAAGGTTCTGAAAGTTTTGTGAAACACTATGAGTCTTGATATTGTATATTCACCATTCTTATCACTGTCAAGTCACTGATTATTGGTGAGGTCGATAAACTGGTGACTGTCTTTTCTAGGGACATGTCCAATAATATGATCCCCACCATTCAACCTGGAGAGCTGGACCTATTTACTAGCCTCAGAAGGCTGTAAGTTTCTTGACTTGTCAGTTTGATAAATTTAATATTTATAATAACTGTTTTCACTTTCAGCAAAGGAGTGTTTCTTTTTTTGTTGTGGTTCCGAAGTTTTCTTCGTCGTTGTAAATCAAACAACGTTGCTTCACAATTAAATTAAATTAAACAGTTAAATTTTGTTTTGCAGAATACTTCAACAAAATAATATCTCAGCGCTTGGAACCAACTTATTTCAGCAACAAACAAGCTTACAAGAATTGTAAGTACTGAAAGATTTATCAACTTATTCAACTACGTACCTGGGATTGACATTTAGATCAGCACATAGCAACTTTTGTCGATCACCAGTATCTTTCACTATTATTTGAATACAAAACAATTCCAGTGACAATTATGTTTATTTTAAAAAAGGAATTGTTTCAGAACTTGTTAAAGCTGTTTCCAAAGCTTTATACTTTGTAAGATGTCGTTAAATTAGTTTGGTGGAATGAAGTTCAAATGGTACATAAAACAAAAACGAGCTCTCAGCTGTAAAATACCAAGACTCCTTTCTCATCTTACCTAAGTTTAAAGGAGCTCGGTCACAGTACTTTGGTTATGTACAAAATTACTTTTCAATTGAAGGAAACTTGAAAATAGTAGTTTATTAAGATGGAAAAACACCAAAGAACTAATAACAAACTACACAGGAACACGGATAGTTAAGGATGGAGAAGATTAAAACGGATTACAAACGACGAACTTGATAAAATTTAGGCCAAAAAATAAATAAATAAAAATCTAAATTTAAAAGAAATTTAAGCTAAAATTGTCAAGATGTGCAAACTGTGACATAGCTCCTTTAAGATATGTTGTTCATTCCAAGAGCTAAATCCAAGTTATTTTTTTACAATTGCTTTGTGTAGAGATCTGAGACAGAACAGCATCAGTGAGGTTCAGGCTGGAGCATTTAATAACTTGGGAAGCGTTATACGAATGTAAGTGTTCTGTTGGTATAGCCTGAAAATTTATGCCTTTATTTTTTTTTTCAGGCAAGTTTGTCATCGATGTTAAATTGAAATACGATAGAATTCTGACAATAAACTTTGAGTTGAGTATTAGTAATCATTGTCCAAAAGGCATTTTTGAGCGGTTTTATTCTCACAAAGCTTTTGTATTCATTTAATAGTTTCAAATACAAATACAGCAAGTACAGTTAAAATTAAACATTTTTTGAAAGTACTCGTTAACGACATACATTATTTTAAGACAGGGTGTCTCTCACTAGCCTGTGTAACAAGTGAATGCCTCTTTTTTTTCCCTCTCAAACATAAATTACGTTGGAAGAAAAGGACTGTTAATTATATACCATAGATATCCCACATGGTGGAGCGTGTATTTGGAAGAAACTTAGCATCTGAAAAGCTTAAAATGCACATATAATACATTTAAAAAAGTTAATCTTTTAGCTTCTGCTGCAAAATCAAGATCTTGCTTGCTTTTTCCTGACATTTTCACTCTTGATTGTGTCATTTTGGTCATACAATCATTTTTGTATTCCTTCCAGATATTTACAGGATAATCAGATTGTATTCTTGCCCACATTTCCTTCGTTAGGAAGTCTAAATGTTCTGTAAGTATTGCCCATTCTGTCAGAATCATTGTTCAGTCATTATATCCTTGATGATGGTCAAAATAGAGGGAGAGTTACAATCTTGTTGCTAACCCAGATTTTTTTTTTCTTGTCCCATATTCCTGACATGCTGAATTCGTCATCTTTCCTGTATATTCAGTTATGAATTATGAACGTCCAGTGAAAAATTGAGAACCCAGAGATAAGTATCCGGGGTAAATAACCTTGACAGAAAACAACCTGAGCTGCGATAAGATGCTGGGTCAGAATGCAATGATAAAAGATGCCTTGGTAACCCTTGGTAACCCTGACTTCAAGCTAAGCTCACATGAAATGCTGGGTCAGAATTTTGACGTGTAAGCTTGCCAGAGGTAGGGAAATTGTCAGGGAAAAAATTCTTCAAGTTCAGGCAAAAGTCAGGGAATTTTATCTAGAGTCACGGAAAAATGAAATTATTTAACACGGCTGAGTTAAAACATTGAGGTTAGAGTGATCTCAGTGGTATTTTTCATTAATACAGAAGGAAAATTTGTTTAAAAATTACCAGTCTTAATGAATGAGTAGAAAGGACTGCTGTAAGGGAAGGCTAGAACGCCGCTACTATATCTGACATTTTGTATCTATCTGGTCTGGAAAATTTAATTTTCTTATAGGGAAACGTCAGTGAAAAGTTAGGGAATTTTGAAAAGTGATGTCTTTGGCAACCATAACGAGGCGTTCTCTTCATACTTGTAAAAAATTTAAGCAAATTATTAAGTTCTCTAATCTAGAAATTAGATGGCCTTATGGAAATTGTCATGTCAATGTAGCCCCTTACCTTAAAGAGTAAGAGCTTCCACTTTAATGTCGCTAATTAGCATCTATCATTTTTTTGCATGTTTTTTTTTCTTAATTTTAGAATTAAGTGATAGTTGTTGAACAGTATTATCTTATTAACTGATTTTGAAAAGAGAACGCTGAATTACTGACCAATCATCAATTTATTTATGTTAGTAATTTACAGAACAACAAGATTGAGAATATCGGCCAGGAATGCTTTGCAAATCTTTCAAATCTGGGGAGTCTGTAAGTTGACCTTCCCAGTAGTTACTTTGTAGTGTTCTTACTTTTTACTTTGAAATTTCTGAAAGATCACAGTATGAGCTCACGAAGGGTACATTTATCTTTGCAGGAACTTCAATGGGAACAATCTTGCATGTGACTGTAATGTGTACAGCTCTTTGGTTGCTGTGATAAACGCTCTAAGTCAGGGTAGAGCCGCAGTGTGTGTGTCGCCGCCACGAGTTGCCTCTGTGGAATTTTATCCCGGCGGATCTTACGAGGATCAACCAGTTCAAGATTTCACGTGCTGTATGTACTCAGAACCTACACGTGATACATTATTTGCACTTATAACTTCCTCGGAATGATACAGTGAAACCTTAAGCGGACGCCATATTAAGCGGACACCCTCTCTATTCAGTGGACACCAGTTTGAGTCCCTAAATTTTCTTCCCACACTTACTGTAAAATAAACCTGCATTCAGCGGACACCCCTGTTGAGAGGACGCGGACACCAGTATTGAGCCATTTTGTTGCACAAAATCTGCAATAAGCGGACACAAGGGATTTTTTTACTAAAAGCTCGGCTCAGACTCACTTAACATAGTCCAGCGATGTCGTTTTAAAGCTAAGTAGATTCCAGATTGATGCATTGACTGATTGGACATTATGCTATGAGCAGTGTTTGATCTTGCACAGTGTTACACTGTGTTACAAGAGGGTTAATAACTAAGTGTTATTGCGCACTATATTAGAACCTTTTCAGAGTAGGTATCCTGTATTAAGCGGACACTAGTGAGTGTCCCAAGGATGTCCGCGTAATTCAGGTTTCGCTGTTGTTTGGTTTTCTCTTGAGTCCGGACGTAGTTCGCCTTTGCTTTGGGCAAAACTGCAGAAGATTAAAATGGATTTCACTGGGGTAAACTTGAATGAAAAAACAGTGGCCTGATGTTTTTCAAGTATATGTCTATCTGCAGCAAAAGTGTCATTTATCGTGCACGGATGTGGCCGGGACTTTGCCATTGAAAGGCTGTACCTCAGCCAAGTACAACTCACGGCTGACAAAAATCGACTTAAAATGCACACCGCATTTAATTTTTTTTATGATTAAATCTGTCGTTGAACTCAGAGGTGTAAGAAGGAAAAGCTGGAACATTTAGAAAAGCTTTTGCTTGCTCAATTAACCGAGCTTCCTCAGCTACTTCATCAGCTGTATTAAATTAGTAACGACAAGTGAGGTTATTTATTTGGGTCCCAAAGAGTTTGTTGAATAGTGTCACAACTTTATGGCAGGTCAAGCCGATTGCCTCAATTGTATTCAAGATTATTATACCCTTCATGCGTTGTCTGTATTACGTTTCCTCATTGAATACCGGGTAATACCCTCTTGTAAGGGATTTGTTTTTCATATCCTAACATCGCTGTTTCTTACCACTTCATTAGCACCTGTAAACATATCTGCCTCAGCCCCCGGTGATTTTCAGCTGCAAGTGGACTGGGACAGACCCGAAGTGCTATATCCGCCATATTCGCTGGACAAAAATACCACGTTTGTGGATACGTGGAATATTACAGATGTAATGTCACTTGTTACTTGTTACTTGTTACTTGTTTTTTGTTAAGACATTTCTAATATCAGAAAAGACCTTCTTCAGTTGGTTAAGTTTAAATTGAAGGGTTTTCCCAGTAAAGTCTTCTGTCTCTTTATTACTGGCATTTTTCAGGACTGGAAAGCCCTCGAAATTAGGAAATACCTTGGAGGTTCTAGAAATCTAAAAAAAGAAATCGGACCAAATACGCTATATTCCTAGTGATCGAAATAACAACATGATACACATCGGAATGCGCTGAAGAACCACTAATTTTTGCTTTTGGTGTATGGGAAACCTAAAGCAAACTTTGGAAAAGGAAAAAAACAAAAGTTTTCCTGAAAATGCCTGCAAACCGTGCTATTTAAATCTATTTGTGGAAACGTATTACTGTGGTACGATTGGCGAAAGCTGCACCTGTGATATGTTTGAAAAATGCTTCCAGTAATCGCCACAAGAACAAATTTTAATTTTTTTTCTCCTTTGCCAAAAATGGCAATGGGCAAGACCTTGGAGCAGTGTTAGTCCTGGTAGAGCACATTTGGCAAAACCGTTGTGATGCATCGATGACTGCGGTTTACAAGGGAACGTCATTCCATTTGATTTCATTCCATTTTATCACGGCTTACATTACAACACTGAGTACAACGAGTTCAAGAGTTGATTCACGTTTGGAAGAAAATTGTTTTTAAAACAATTGTCCCCTTGAGCTATAATAATCAGTAACCAATGTGAAGTCAGCCATCTCTAGTTGTGCGCACCAATCAGTTTGTGAAGAGCAAACCTGTTCTTATTTTACAGCTTACAAAGTTTCGGGTTAGTTTCAGTTTATTATTGTTTTTGCCACACACTAATTTCAAATAAATTTACAAGGAAGGCAAGGAAGCCCATGGACGCCAAAAAGGCTTATATAAAGGACAACCTTCAGAGATATTAAAGACTAACTAAACGTTCATAGTTGTCTAAAACGTTACACTGGTCGTTAGTTTTTTGGACTTGTTGCGTTAATTTTTGTCCAAAATTTGAAGACAATCCAAAAGTTGTCTTGAAGTATGACCTGAACATCGGTATCTCCGTTCTCCTTCACGACTCGACATTAAATATTCGTTTTATTTCTATCTCAGTGGCTCACTTTTTTTTAACCAGATTCACCAATGCTCAGCCCTTAATGATAAATAACAATATGTAACATTTTTTCAAACACCGTTCTGAGACGGTTGCTGTAACTTAATTGCAGGTTAGAAGTGTGGAGTACAATGCGACCTGTGACAGTGCAGATGCCGCCTCCCTCTTTGGCTCAACCACAAGCGATTTTTTCTTGTTTGAGCAAGCTGATGGGGTCCAGGCTGGTATTGACTATGTGTGCCATGTAACTATGACGGTAGAAGCCTTTAATGGAACAAACTTACCTGATGACCCAGGGGGACAAGGTTCCATTGAAACTCAGACCTCCCCTAAAAGTGAGAAAGCAAGTATCACCACCCTGGAGGGAAGGGGTAAGACGTTGTTGCACACTATTCAAGATATTATACTTTTTGAACTTAGTTAGTTTTGATTGAGAAAAATATAAACAGGTTAGAACATTTAGAGAGGAAGCCACATCAGCTTTAGCTGGTTTTCATGCGAGACCTCTACACTGATCATACTGGAATTTCAAAATGTTGGTTTTCAGGAGGGAGGAAAACACTAGAACCCTGAGAAAAACCCACAGAGCAAGGCGAGAACCAACAACAAACTCAACCCACATATGACATCGGGCCAGAATGAAACCAGAGTCACATTAGTGGGAGGCGAGCGCTCTCGCCACTGTGCCAACCTTGCTCCCCCAATATAGAACATGTATCAAATACCTGAGACAGTGTTTTACATATATTTTCCAAGCACCTCAAAGCTCGTCACAAATACCCCGCTGCCCGTTGTCTTTTTAACTTTCTTCACGTTGTCTGGGAATGTGGTGGAACACCCGTCTCTCGTGATTGATATATTACTTTTTTTTCTTGATTTATAATATATTTGTTTAAAAGGCCGTACAGCATTGAACAGCAATGTTACAACCTCCCCAGGATCTCCACACCACGTTGAGAGCAAGAATACAAATTTATCTTCATCGTTGAGTTACAGAATAAAAATGGTACAATGTATTCTGCGTATTTGTATAATGGATTGTTTGGGAGGGGGGGAGGGGGAGTTTGTCCCAGACCATTCAAAAGGTCAGTGTAATGGACGATTTCACTTATCTTGTCTTTCTATTTCTGTTTTCATAGCTCCTGTGACTAATGCTTCCCTAAACAGTTCCAATTATTACTTGGACGTTACCTATTATGATTTCCAGTAAGTGAATTACTCATTAAAACAGGTCGCTTTCTCAGTATAGACAACTTTTGTGCTGCAGCAGTCATTTCTGCTGATAAAAAAATGGTATCTTTAATTTGTTTGCCCTTTCCTTCATCGCAAAATCCCTAAAGTTGAAGAGGTCCTTTTACCCCCAAAAATATAAAAAGTAATATTTGTGTTGATCACAACAGTGATTAAACTTGTAATTTAAGGTACACTAATCGTATCCTACTATGGACAAAACGTCTGAACAGTTTGGTAGGAGGTCAATTTCTTTAAAGTATGTGAAATATACGTATATATATTTTACCATTTGCCCATTCATCATGCCTAATATAGTGTGGAAAGAAAGTTCTGTGCAATAGCCCAGGGCTAGTAGAGTTTCAGTCGGCCTGGTGGATGTTGTCCCCATTTGTCCGATGGGCCATAAGAAAAGCCAAACATTTTGAGAAAATACTGTAAGAGACAAACTTTTGTGAGGGTTAGTGAGAATGACTTTTAGGGTGGTAAATCACAGTTAGAGCTTGCTCAAAGGGCAAGCCGGATTTTTTTTTGTTTGTTTTTGTTTTTTTGGTCCCCTGTTTAATAGTATTATAAATTTTCTTTAGGTTGTTTGATTTTTTTCGCGGAAACTACGAGGTAATTCCGTCCTTGGCTTTCTAGGAGATAATAAGCAAACAGAATTTACAGTTACGTTAGTGCCTCAACGGATTATAACACATGCTTATTTCCTTTCAGGTTTTCCGATGGTGACTTTACCGGTATTGGTGCGTTCAGGGATGACCTGTACCGGAATCCTCAGTATGTGCACAGTCCTTATGGGAGCTGGCTGGCAATATCAAACAACCCAACTGGTGACAGTTTTTCTCAGTGGTTTAGAAGTGATTCAGGCAGAAACATACATTACGAAGAGAAACTGGAGCTGGGGTTACAATTAGAGACAGATTCTAACGGCAATCCAGTGTTTCGGCATTTTAACGACGAATTCTTCCCAGTAGATGGCCGTGGATGGGGAGCTGAAGGACAGCGTGACTGTTTCACCAATGCGCTCAGGAATTATGGGTATGTTTCAGGCCTTGTGTAGTTTTTGTGTGGTTCACCCTGCCATGTGAGAGGCGCTGATGACTAACGTGTAGCATGGGTGATGGATTATGGTTCATGAAAAATCGAGCGATGTAAAATGTTTGTAGAGAACTTCTCAATTGAGTGTCGAAAGTAATCAGGCAACAGCTTTGGTTTCGATTTTGGTTTTACTACGGTCTGAGATTGGCTGAGTAGTCTAATTGGTAAGAATTGGATTGGTTTTGGTTTTACGTAACTTAATTGAATACCGCACTATTGAAAATAATTATAATTGTAATTATAGTTATATACCACACATGGAAGATGGTGCTCTAGTGATTAATTCGACGTAAAATTTGGCGGGTTTGAGCTCTAGCATTTCACGTTATTTTTATGTAACGTTCTTCGTCTTTGGTAAAATACCTTACTTCACTCGGGGTCTCTTTAGTTGGATGTTTAAATGAGTACCATCATTTTGGAGTGAAAACTTCCCATACCGATACGTGGTTGACAGACACCGCATTCAGGGTCAGAATTTTTAACCTTAGTCACTTCATGCTAACGAATCCAGAACAAGCCCTAGTTCTGTAAGCCATTTGGCTCTATCCACTGTCTTCTCTTTTCAGATTCACGACTGCAATACGCACAGCTTTCAACTTCTCTGGCAACGAAATGTTAACATTCTCTGGCGGCGAAGAGCTGTGGGTGTACATTGACAAGACACTTGTGGTGCAGTTATTTTCTGATCCATTGGACTCTGATGTTCCATGCCGCACTATCAGCTTAGCAAACGTTGGTAAGATGTAATATAAGTGTAGTGTGCCATTTGTCAATGACGTACAAGAGGAATTATGTTAAAAATAATTAGGCATAGCTCGAGCGAAAAATTACTCAGTCTGACAGAAAGTTTTAGATATGAAACAGAAATTGGTGTGAAGGAGCTGGTGTCAGATCAATGCGACAGCAATCTTATGGGGAATACGGCAAAAGTAAATCAATCTATTTCCCCCTCGGCTCATCATCGTTACGTTCCAAGGTCAAGATCATCACAATTAACTCTCCGTATTGTCTGTATTTTGAATTCTATTGGAATTCTGTCAAGAGTTTTACCCTTATAATCGTTCATTCCAAAGCGCCCAAATTTAAAATTGAAATGTATTAATTTTCCAAGTCTCTTTTGTCACAAGTGCGAAAAAAAAAAGCGGCCCAAAATGAAATACTGACGTTATATATTAAATGGGCACATACCGTGTAGGTTTCTTCCAAAGAGGAGGAGAGCGACACTGACCATGCCGTTGTGGATTAGAGAAACTAGCCACCCAGGAGATTAAAATTGTACAGTGCGCGTCTCTTGTTTTATAAAAGTCGAAAAGTGTGATTTCATGTGTTTATTAATGTTACGAAGTCTCTGTGGAATACAAAGCACTTATGATTCCAACGTCTGAAAGTGTGTTTTTGTCACCAAACGGTCTCGGCATGCACTATTTAACAATTAGATTATGAGCTCGAGATTTCTATGAGGTGATAGTTGATGAGGCCGAAGGCCGAATCAACTTTTACCTCATAGAAATCGAGAGCGAATAATTTAATTGTTTTAGTAGAATTCTAACTTAAATTAACGCAAATAATGGTTTCCAAATATTTTTCGACGCATTATTGAACTTTACGCTTTAACAAAATCGCACGTATTGAATTGTCCTTGGTAAATTTGCCGTTGTTTTCGCGCGCGCACCGGTTTTTCAATAATTTTAAGTCAAGAACCCGTTTATGTTCTTTTTGTCTTCTCAGGAATATAATTATCCATTTACATCTAAACTTTCTTCCAAAACTTCGGAAAAACGATAAAAACGTCGCATTTCGTGGACGACCGACAGCTACTGCATTCTAATGGCTAATAGTATACGAGTAGCTCAGCCAATCAGATTGCAGCATTTGCATTAGTATACTAGTAAAATTCTACTAATATGTTTTATTCATTTATGACTTTAGTTCTTCCTTGTACATTTCCAGAATTAGCTTATTGTTTATTGTACTGCAATCAATAATCATGTTTATCTACTGTGTTTTCTGTTTTAGCTGGGAACGGATCTATAGTCCCCGAAGGTGGTTCAGTTATTGGTGGAAAATGCCAAGTCAGTGGTTCTCTTCCAGCAGAGACAGCTAGCCTGTCCCTAAGGGTAATGTTTCTAATGACATGTGCGCTTCTGTGTCCTGTTTGTGGATGTGTTTACTTGTGTAACCCAGACTAGCCTAGCGTAGCGTAAGGTAGCCTAGCTTTCTTTAGTCTGGCCTAGTCTAGCCTGAAATATATTAGACTAGTCCAGCTTAGTCCAGTGTAGGCTATCTTAGTATAGCTCTAGTCTAGCCACTCTCGCATTCTAACCTCTAGTAGTTTGTCCCGGTGTTTATTGTAGATCAACGAGGCATACCGTTTAGATGTCTTCATTGCTGAGAGATTCCGTTGTAAATCACACATTCTGTTCCAGTCGAGTGGAGTATCATTTCTGCTAGATGACGCCCGACCTGTAGACTATTTTGCAGTAATTAGCGAGGATGCACATGTTGGATCTCTTGTGCAGGTTAGATGTGTGGCCGATAAGTACACTTGTAACAGTTCCAATTAAAACATAGCCTCTTGCGCAGCTGTTCTTTTGGCTTGTATCATCCAAAGGAACTTCTGCTTAGGAGGCGATGTAGCTCATGTATCCCTTCCAAAATTTTGGCTTTTACGTGATAAGATATCGTTTCCATTTGTGTTTAAAGGGAGCGAAAGTTATACAGAGAGAAATTGCAGTCGAAATCATGTACACCTCTCTCGTTCTTAGCCTTTACAATCTTAACGAATTAAACATTCAGTTAATCGAGTAGATTATGAAAAGTTCGTCTACTGTTCCACCTTTTTTCCGGCGACGTTTGCGCTTTGGCTTTTGCTTGTTTCAGTGTATTATTTGCGTTGGTTGTGATTGGCCAAATGTTGAACCACATTTGATAACTTTGCTGCACAGTCAAACCTCTGTCCTCATTCCGGCAAAATAGGGACACCTCTATTTTACGGACAGTTCACTTAATTCCAGCAAAACCAGAATTAAAGTAATCCTTTCCTCTGTATGACCGCATCCATAAAACGACAGTCAGGTCCAGTCCCTTTTTGTCCGTATTAAAGAGGTTCGACTGTGCGGGGTACAGAAGTCATAACATGACAACATTCTCTAATAAATACTTCCTTCTTGCGTGGCTCAGGTTTTCAACGTGGCAGACGATTTCTCCTCTGGGCCGTACAATGTAGACATCCTTGAAGGAAACGAGCAAGACAGGTTTGAAATCCAAGATGGAACCTACACGGCGCCCAATGCCCCCGTCACTCCAGCTCCACCCAATTTCATTCTTGATGGAGAGACGATTTTATTGTGTCCAAATGCTACTGATGATCCACTGACTCCCATACCCAATATAAATTCAGGTAAAAATATGATAAAATTAACTGACTAACGTCCTGCGAACGACCACGGAAAATACCCAGAAAACTTACTGAGACTTTTTAGGCGAAGTGTAAGAATAAGTTCGATTGTTTGGTGCACGAGATATCATAGACCCATTTCAAACGTGTAAACAGAATCGACACGAGCTAAGGTGTTTGTGTAATTTAGCTTCGCTTTGTCGTTAAGCAAATCTTAGTGTATTTCATCTGACAGAAATAATTCTGTCGTCACGGTTTCATTGGTTTATACTTCTCATTGCATTTCCAAACCGTGAGTATTGATGAAAGGTAAAGGTAAAGTCTGCATACGAGCCAAGTGGCCCATCAGGCCGGAGTTTATCCCGGTTTCAGTAGCATGAGGCGACCAGGAGCATTTCTACTCCCCCTTGGATGGGATGCTAGTCCATCGCAGGGTTACCCACCAGCATTAAATTCGCCGGTACCCATTTATACACCTGGGTGAAGAGAGGCACTGTGAGAGTAAATTGTCTTGCCCAAGAACACAACACAATGTCCTCGGCCAGGGCTCGAACCCAGAGCACTCGCTCCAGAGTCGAGCGCACTAACCATGAGGCCACCGCGCGTCCCATAGTATTGATAAAGGCCAACTTAATTTGGTTTGGTGTTTATGTGTACCAGAATCAAAAGGTGTATAAAACGGTTGCTTTCTCGAGATTACTGATCCTTTCACTCTTTCAACCCTTAAAAAAAACCTATTTCAAAATTGAATTTCTCTTTTCTTTTAAAGTAAAACGACTAGCACCAAATAATATATCGCTCAATTGCGTTCACTTGAACGAACACGCTGTAAGATTTTATCCGCAGCCAGAAACGTTTGAACCTCAACCTCCTGAGAACATTAGCACTGAAGAAGTTTTCATTTGAATGTTCGCATACTTGGGCTTCTCTCAAAGACAAGACATTTTCGCCAAATTAGTTGGCGTGCGGTTTTACTCCGTCCGAGACAGAATCGATCACACCTTATCAATATAATACCTCATAACTTAGTAAAAGTGAATTCTGAACGTCGTAAACAGTTCGAATCCAGAATATCAGTGGGTGTGTGTAGTGTGATAGGCAGCCGGTGCTATTCTTGAAATAGAATGTTGCTGGTGTCTGACATTTTGACAACGTGAGGAGAAGCCGTCTTCGCACCGAAGTGAAAATGGTGCGCTCATTCTCTGGTTGCTGAGGTGTCTTTGTGTGGATTTCCTAAGTAATTTTGCACTGCAAACTCTCTGCTATATTTCACAGGTATTCAATCATTTACTTCTATAACCACGTCTAACGCTTCGCTTACGCTGAAAGCTCTTCTGGACTTTGAATCCACCCCATCGTATGAATTATATCTGAGAATTACGGACATTAACAAAGGGTGGACAGGGAATATTACAATCAAGGTAAACAAATTTTGATCTATTTTTTTTTTTCAGAGTCAAATCAAACCGAACTATATTTTAATTTAATTCAATTTAATTGGTCGTAATTAGCTTTTCTCGAGACTGTCTACATCAAGAACTTAAAGCTTAGTCTTAATAAGAGCCTGAGGATCAAAGCCTCCAAATAGTTAGATATCTTTTTGATGTGTTTGATTACATCGTGCTATGTCATTGCTTGTGTATACGCCTAATTATCCTTGATATATAAACTGTCCATTTGTTTTGATCTAGCCGCTTGACTATGACCTCCGTACTCTGAAATAGAGCCAAAATACAGTATAATCTTTTTTTTTTTTTTTTTGCACTGTAGTAAGTCAAAACTTGGTTTTCAACAAAATTATCAACCCTTGGACTCGTCTTCTTTATGTTGTCGATTGACAAACCTTCAAATTTTGTCGTCGTTTGTTGGAAAAATAGGTCAAACATAAATTGCAAATTGCACTTTGTACATTTACTCCATTTACTCACCTCTGAAAATCTGAAAAAAATACATCTTCAATTTGGGGCCGTTAATTTCCCTCATAGCCGTTATTAGGGTTGTCACGCAGCGCTTCTCCCCACTTGTGGGGAGAAGCGTTGCGTGACGACCCTAATAACGGCCATCAAGGAGACTATGGGGCCGTACGATCACTTCATGCGTGTAAGAAGGTACTTAGACACTATGTTTGCACTGTTATGGCCAACCGTCCAACTTCACACACTTTTTAAAGGGTCAGCGTACGGTTTTCATGTTCACTGCATGCTTATAATCAAGCTAAATCTTTCCCAATCTCAGCCATTCTTATTCCTTTTTGGTTTACTGTTTTCTTTGGTGTTTTCTTTGTAAGTAAACCTTGGGGTTAGACGTTACCTTGCACGTCCCGAAAAATAACTCATTATGTCATATGCATATTTTGTTTGGTGCAGGTTATTGTTGAAGATTACAACGATCACTGCCCTTTCTTGGCAGAGGTCAATATAAACCTGGACCTGGAGCCCATTCCGCCGCTTCAGAAAGATGCATTCTTCACCGCTGCAGCCACTGACAGAGACAGCGGTCTGAATGCTCAAATCAGATTCAAGGCCAGCGATCCAGAGAGAATGTAAGTAAAATACCCCAAACTCATCAGAGTTGATCTTAACCCTTCTGGCTCATCATTCAAAGGATTGCATCACAACTTGTAATTTAAGCGGGGGCTACACTAGACAGGAGGCCATCTCCTTTCTAGGACTAACGTGCAGAAGGATATTGCTGGGTTATATTCCAGCACTTTAAATTAACTCGAAGTTAATACTTTGCTTTCCATCTTTTTCCCCCACTGTTGCATTGCGCAACTTTGCATTGACAAATATACACTTCACAGTGAAAGGTTGCGTGGTAACAGCTATTGTTTTCTATTGGTTTATTGTCATTGTTACGGTTGCTTTTTCGGAGGTCTGAGACTCCGTCAACTAAGTTAACCCGTGTTTGAGTAGTGCTTTGAACATTATTAATGAAGGTCGTCCCAAGAATCTGAGCTTACAGTGGTTGTTTTTGTTTTTCATTACAGCATTCTCCATCGCTTTTTATGTGCAATTTCCCGGATATTTTTCAAATCACCCAATTTCCAGCAACGTTGTTGGGACGAAATCCGATAGGAAATCGAACATTTTCAGTTTTTAATGGACAAAAACCTTGTAACAGAATAACTTTCAGTATATTACAGTCCTTTTGACCTTTTCTAAAAGCTAAAGATATAAGTAGTTGCCTGATATAGCACCAGACACAATTTTCCATGGGAACTCGAGAAAATAAATGTCAAAGTTCAGAGAAATTGTGCAAACACAGGTAAAACTTCATCATCAGTTTCATTTCACCAGTACTTTCAAGTGTTTCAGATGAACTCAGTCAAAATTTGTTTTCGACATTTGTTGTTGTTAGTAATGATTTCTTTTGAGAAGATATTTAAAACAGTCGCACAGAAGTCTGCAATACGGTGTAAATAACCTCGGTGCAAAATTTTTTTCCGCTTGTTACTCGAACTTGTGTGGGATTCCTTCTTAAACTCTTTCCTCCTGAAAGGACGTTTTTCGATTCCTTATCCCTGCTTGGTTCGACTGTATCATGTCGTTTTTCTGTCAACAGACCCCACATCAATTCTACAAAGTTCTATGTTCAGAATGGTACTGAGGTAGTATTTAGTAACAAAACTGTCAAGTGGACATACAAGTACTTCATATTTGCGGTGGACGGTGGCTCGCCCAAGCGAGGTGACCGCATATCCGTGACTATCACATTTGATGCATCCTGTGAGACCACTGGAGCCATTGTGCCTGATGCCATCACTGGGGAAGTCTTTTTCAGAGCTCCTGGGCTCACACGCTCCGAATATCGTAAGTCACTCCCATATCTCTGCTTAAGTTTATTCAGAAGCTTTGTGATACCTGTTTTGCAGTGTTGTAACCAAGGAATTGGGCGCCGTTTTGTTTTTCCGTGACCTTCGACTTAAAATCTTGTCGTATGCTAAGGGTGAACAATGACTTCAGTGACGGTCGCTCTCAGTGTAGTAGACCGTTACCAACTACCTAAAGTCTTTGCAAGCTCTTTATTGGTAACTTCTGGGTGTCATAGTAGAACGGTTTATTTCAACAGGCCACACGGTTATAACCTGTGCAATATTGGCACACTACATGACATTGTTGTGGTTACAATAAGTCGTCTCCATTTTTAACTCGTGATTATGATAGCAAGTGACGAGTTGTAGTGGCTGATCAAATTATGCAAATGACATGCAAGTGAAAGGTCGATCTTTCAGTGAGTAATAGGCCACGTTCGATATATCAATATTCTAACATTGATCCGAGTCTTTCAGGACAAACTTCTATATTTAGTGGTGTCTCCTTTGTATCCAAATCTCGTATGGGAATTGAGGGACAAAAGAATCTTTAAAAAATTGCAATTTTGTCCTGAAAGTCTCGGAGCAACGTTAGAATATTGGTGTATCGAACGTGGCCTGTTAACGAGTGATAGCGTAGGTCGGAGTGATCAGATTATGCAAATGAATGAATTTCCGAAAATGAACAGGAGAGTTAGAATCCCACTTGTAATTGTTACGCACAATTCAAATTGTTTTTCAATCCATGTTTTCCAAATTCATTTTTATGGAATACGAGAAATGCAATTATTGAAATGTCTTCTCGTTTTGACTTCAAATATAGTTCTCGTTATCTACTGCAGGGCCAATTGCTTTCGCCTTCTTAAAAATGCGCAAAAAATAACACCGAATTATTAATCTTCAGCAAAAATGTTGAAAGATTGCCCATCTGACATTCATTTTTTACTTGACGCGACAACTGATGGCTGGTTGGCACGGGCGCGTTTATCAGTTCTAATTCCAGTATTACATCCCGCTTATACAGCAAGCCACCCTTTCGAACACACACATAACTCCTAACTACCTATGGAACAATTTGTTTGTAACAACACTGCGAATTCTTGGCTAACTGAAGTTTATGCTATGCAAGCAAGATTGCTCTGCGATTCGGGCGACGTAAATTTTTCTCCAACTGTTTCTCGTGTCAACAGGTTTAAGTCACAAACATCCAACTATTTTCTGTTTCTTAATGCACCTCGATCACAGTCGCAAGGGAAATTAAGTATAGACTTTTTTTCCTTTGCTTCTGCTCAATAGGTCAAATCTATTGCAAATACAACTATAAAGCTCGCTTTTTTCATCCTGTGTTCGTTTGCCAACCACAAGCACATTTTAACAGGGCGAATTTTTAACTTGCTTTTAGCTCGAAAAACAAATTATCGTTTGTCAGTTCCGAGACTTTTGTACACGGTAATCTTGCTTTTTGTCCTGATATGTCTAATTGGTGCTAAATTAGCATAACTACGGCGAGGTTAATTTGCGCAACAATTCACCATCTGAGCTTCATTAGAATACGTGTTGTCAAAAGCCATCCGTTTTTTTTTAAATTTATTTTCAGCAAGTTAGTTTCCATTTCGGTTTTCTTGCTTAAGTTCTACAAAATTGAAGTGGATTTTAATTGTAATTTCTGCTTTGAGGAAAGGGAACTTTTCGATTTAGGAATTGACAAAAGGAAAAATAGAATTCTGACATGCGTTGCTATTTAAATTCAAATTTAAATATTGCATTTTGAAGATGGACATTTCCAACGCAGCTGAGGTTCAGGAACATGACATCTTTGCATGACACAAAAACTGCTGTCGCATTTACTGCTGTCAAAAACTAGTTTTCTTCTGTTATTATGATTAAGTTGCGAATAATTCAATTCAGTATTTTGGCGTGTAAATCGAAGTAATCGTAGCTTGCTACGTCAGCCTGAGGCCGCGTCCACACTACGCTGGCGAAATTCGTAAACGCAGCTACGGTCAGGCCTACCGTCCACACTAATCCGTCACGAAAACGGAGCTTTTCGATAACGTTCTTCAAACAGGAGGAATTTGAAAACGCCGGCTTTGTGTTTTAGTGTGGACGGAAACATTTTCAAAAAGAAATGATATTCCCCTGAAATGAATGATATTCCTCTGCTGGAGTTTTCGTCAAACGCAAATACAAAATGACCGCTGATTGTTGTGTTTTCAAATTTCTCCGACATAGTGTTGACGGAAAACACTTGATGCGTTTTCAGAGGGAAACCTCTCGTTTTAAGTTCCTCCTGCGTTGTGTAGACGGGGCTTTAGCTTCATTAAAATGCATGTAATAAACGGTCAGCGTCTTCCTGTCTCACTGAAAACTACTTATATTCAATTTTTCTTTTTTCAAATTCATCAACCAAAATCTACAAGAGATCTTTATTGAAAGTTGCGGTTTCGTAAGAAAGTGAACGTCCCCTACGAATGTAAAAATAGGTCCGCAATTCGTACTTGTGTGGGATTTCAGTCAAATAAAAGTTGATGCACTATGGAAAAATCAGAGAACTTGTAGCTTTACAGTGAATATTTATTCATTTTGTCATGTTGTAGTGGTGAATGTCGAGTAACGATACCGTAGAAACCTAGATATAAGAACCCAAGTAGCAGACGAAAAAACGGTTACAGGAGAAACATGTTTTGGACTTAAAGCCAGGAAATTCGCTCTCTTAGGGTTCGGTTACACGGCGGAGCTCTTTTTGCCGTGGTAAATGATCCTTTTACCACGGGATGCTGCATTTAGTGACCATGATCAATATTTTCAGACGTAAATTTTTCGTGGTTAATACCCATGAATACGTCAAAAAGATCACATGAAACTCCCTGGACATTTAATGTGGTAAGTTGTAATTGTTGTTTTGATGTCCAAGGTATAAGAACAAATCACGATTCTCCGTTTGACATAAATACGTAACTGCAAAGGAAAAATGGTTTTCCTGCGTGTGACATTATTTTTTACCTTTGCAAAATCAGAAATCCCGTGTAGAAGTTGGCTCACACCGTACACTAAAACCCAGCAAAACTGAATACAGTCAGCAGACATATACTTGTAGGCCCAAGTTATTCGGGGGCGGGGGGCTGGGGGGAGAGTCATTGAAGTCAAACACATTTTGCAGGTTAGGCTTGTCTTTCGCAACAGGGGCGAAAATAAATGACATCATCGCAAAGCACGTGCAAACGAGACGGTTTGGTTTCTCGATCACTCGCTCGTTTACAGTTGTGATTCTGGACCGTGCAATCAATAATAACGTGGCCTGTTTGGTCGTAGTCTGCATTGCAGGCGTATTTTGGCGAGCGAGCGCATTTTGATAAGGCGAACACTATCTTGGGAGGCTTGGGGAAAGACGAAAAGGCGTCCTGGGTAGTAAGAGTGAGTCTAAATGAGGGGTAAGGGAGTGGGGGAGGGGAAGGAAAAATGTGTTTGCCGGTAGTCATAGGCCGTTCGTCCACGAACGGAGTCCGAGATTGGTGCGGTGTGGAGCTAATAGATTGAAATTTGCCAGTAAACTGTAAATCGATATATTGCAGTCATACGGACCCCCAAAGCAATACACAAGGAGACTTGCGGCTGGTGCATTGGTAGGTACTAATTTCGATTTCCTCCGTGATGGACTTGCTTTCTCCAGCGTTTCGAGGGTACTTTGGCTGCCTTTTATATTTTTACTTGACAAAGCTGTATTGGTAGGGTTGAGATTTCCGGCCACAGGAGGTTGCAGGCCGGATCAAAAAGTCGCAGAGAATCTTGCAGCAATCGCATTAACCAACTTGACCACAAATTTCGGCCAGCACGACTCCAAGGCAATCCTGCCGCTTTGACGGCTTGAAAAGATTTTCCGACAAAGAATGGCTTTGCTTGCCAAAATTTCCAAACTTCACTTTGAGAGAAACCTTGTATCACTCGCGGTCTTTTCAGACATTTATACGCCATGTATAACAATATTATTCTCGCCGATGTTTGGCAGCCTGTGGACTCAACTCGTCCCCAGGGCCTTCTCCACTTTTCAAGAGGTTGCCTGTGGGTTCTCCATGTGCCTGTGTCCAGTCGAAATTGTTTGGAAAAGTACTCTGAAGCCAAGATATGTAAGAGTAAGCCTAAACCAAGGAACGGCAACATAAATGTTGTCTATATTTATTCATCAGCCGAAGTATTGGAATCAGTCGCTAGTTGCACGGAGTTTGTTTAAGATAAACCAAGACGCGATTGCAAATGTCAGCTAATATTCGTGCTTCCAGCCTAGAATACTGTATGTAAATTACACTTCTAGAAATAAGTTTTTGTGCCTAAACATGACCAGTAAATGTGAAAATGTTTAGCCTGAAGGTTTGAAGGCAAATGCAAATATTTGGTCCTATTACACTTTGTGAGTCTACAGAAACTGGTGCCGCCACGCAACGTATCAACAAATCACTGACGGTTTATAGAGGGGACCCCAACTTGCTGACCCTAAAAATGCAGGAAAATACTGGACTTTGTCATTATGTTATATCTGTCCTTAGTATACGGCTGTCACGTCTCACGAGGACTGGGAACTACCGAATTCACGAATTTGATTGGCTGAAATCGATATTGACCGCGGTCTAGATTTTCCCATCTAGACCGGCATCTAGACCGGTTTCATTTTATGTTGAAAAACGTAGCAAACTAAAATACAAAAATGTTCACATTTTCTTTTATTTCTTTCTGAAACATTCATAGAAGTGCCAAAAAGCCTGATGACAGAAAAAAAGTAAAGAGGACGAGCAAATTTCGGCAGGTTTAAGTTAAGCAAATCGCCGTTCGCAAGCAAAATGTCAGCAAACTAGTTACATTAAACGAGTTAAAGTTTTTTTTTGCCATATGATAAACATCTTATTAACCGAACTAAGTCGGTCTGTATGGGAGAATCTTGACTTCGGTCGTGTGTACAGACTTTACTGCGTTCGGTCTGTACTCACGACCTCGGTCAAGATTCTCCCATATAGACCTCCTTCTCGGTTAGTAAGAGCTTAGTAAAACTTCGGTTGTTCATATAAAAATACTGAATTTAGCAATAGACGGGAGTTGAAAGTAATGAAATCATTCAAAGTATAAATTTTCTTCCGTCAGTCGCAGACTGCGCGGCGCGACACTGTTTGCTAGAATTTTATTTTCGGCGGAAATTGTCGGGATTTTCAGCTGACCGAAGCAATTTGTGACATAATTTGAATATGTAATTGCAGACAGTTCTGTCTGAGAATTGGAACTTTGTATGATTATTCCTTATTCATCCAAGAATTTCGTGCTTATACAAAAACAAAGCGAATGTTTACCCACCTCATAATAAATGGGCGTAAAAAATAAACACAGCTGAGGGTGTCTCAAACATTAAGACCTAAAACCTAAAACTCGCTCTGAATCTCAAAACCAAGTCGAAATTCGCCAAAAAACAACAGCCGATAGGCAGTTGGTGGCTGCCGCACAAAAACACACTCAACCTCGCGATCGTTACCAGGGTCCTCTCTCTTCCTAGTGGAATCCAGTCAGATAGAAACCACGTGACAAACACTTTGCTCTCGTCTACAAATAGAGAAATAAATATCGCAGGCCCTGACAGAGTGTGGAAAGTCCCACATTCCCGTTGACATAAATTAGTCGGTTTTAGTTTTGAGCAACACTATTCCCACGAAAACGAAGATATGCAGTAAAACAATAAATAGTACATAACCTTAGGTATATTTTAGACGATCAAGTACAAAGATGGGGAGTCTACTTTTGCGTCTGCCATAAAAATCTAAGTTAGAAAAAGGTGCTGAATTATAATTTTTATTTGAATAACAACAAACGTCAGGATTCTAGTTCACTAACTTCGCTTTCCTCTAAAGCAGAAAACGATTCTTGAATAGCTGATATTGTTCATTAACTTACTCTAACAGCAGTGTTTTGTATTCGTTCAATTACTGTCTTCTAGTTTCTACAATTTTGTTCAGTTTTGACTTGGAAATACAATTTCGCAGCATACCCATGATAGCGCGTCGAATTTGTCTCATCCTCCAGCAGTAAATAACAGGATTTAGAGAGGAATTAAGGAACAACAGGGTCCCTGTGTAAAAACGAAGAGCATTTAAAGCTGTACATGACGGACAGATGACAATGGCAACTGTAGCGCAATACTTTGGCAGACAACAAGTTAAAAACACGAGATATGCGTAGATTGTACTGATAGCAGATTTTCTCTGCCTCGCAGCACTTTCTACTTGGCTATTTCGAGCTACTTGTATTTGTAGGACTTGAATTTGGTCTGTGTGGCGCCGTACAACGAAATAAATTCTGCAATAAGCAACGGCTGTAATAATGAAACAAAAGCCTACGATAGCAGTGATAAGCCCGTCAGCTAGTGAGCTTACCAAAGAAAATAATGGAAGAAACACACTCAGAACCCAAATCGAGAACACCGCAACTTTAGCACGCTTGTGAGTCACAAGTTCCTGATATCTAAGATGTAGATGAACAGCCAAGAATCTGTCAACACTTATGGCCACAACAGTCAAGAATGAAGCGATAAAAAATGTTAATCCAATGACGTTCAACGCGGTGTCCGTAGAGGAAGCTGATGGACGGATCATCAATGCGATGTACAAGGGTTGAGCGAGTAAACCAACACCAAGATCCGAAACAACAAGACTCAGGAGCAATGTTTTTAAGGGCTTTGGCAATGACGAAGTTTTTCTCATGGCGTGAATTGTTAAAACGTTCAGCATGATGGCGGTGTAGGCTGTGAAGGCGTTGAACACACAATTAACGACGAACGTCGAGTAGAGCGGGTCAGTTCCATTCATTATACAGCTTGAACTTTTGGAAAAAGAGCACTGAGCGATGTTACAGTGAAATATTCAAAACGTATCTAGAACTAGAACTGATGAATACGAGTTCTAAACTACCAGCTGTTTTCATATAAATTTAAATATCAGTTCAAAACAAGTGACCTTTTGACATTCCTGTGTAAATTAATGACTCGGTTTTCGTTGCTCGCCTCACTTTTGCCTGGAAACGGAGATATGTGATAAGAAATAAATAATACTTAACCTGAGATATATTAACGACGTTAAAGTGTAAAAATCGATAATTTTATTTTGCGCTTTCCATAAAAATCCAAGTTAAAAAGGTGTTGTCACGATTCTAGCTTTCCTTTTCTGATGTATGAAATCAGCGTCCCTAAGTTCGCTTTTCCCTGAAGCAGAAAACGATTTTTGAGTAGTTGCATTTCTCATTTTCCACAAAAATGAAAGTTGGAAGGAATGCGTTGAATTTCAATTCAATTTGCATAACAACGAAAGCTGGGAATCAAAATCTCTATTGCATTTTCGAAATGATCTTGGTAAGTTCGCTTTCCGAAAGTGTAAATTACATTTAAGATGTATCAATTAAAACTGAAGTCGATTTTCGAACCTGATAAACAACTTAGAAGAAAAGCGTTACAAGAAAACAGACGGCTTTTCTGGCTGAACATCTCGGATGGTAAAATGTTTTATCATAATATCAATTAACCATTTCTCAATAACTATTTGCTCTAAAAGCAGTACGTGATCAATAAAGTTCCTTGTCATTTAATTAAGCTTTCACTTGTTGTCATATTGCTGTCACAGCCTCAGTTGTCTGGGATCTGTCCATTTGGAAATTGGCTATTTTGGATAGAAGAAATGGTTAATTAGCTCATACGAGTTAGCATAAGACCTTGAGACCGTAAGAGCTAGTCCTTATGACTTAGTCAGGCTAAAAAAACCCTGTTGTTTTCAGTGGATGTAAAGAGCAAACGTCAGCAAAAATCGAGCAAAATTTAAATTATATCATATTTCATATCTACCTAAGGGATGAAAAAGAGAAAAAAAAGTCGATTTTTCGGTTTCACACTTAGAACTTTAAAACTTGATATTCAGACGCTCTTTTCAGTATTTTCCCTTTCGTATTTTCCGTTTTTGTGTTAAAAGATCACTTGTTTTGAGCTGTCATTTATGTTTACGTAAAAGCATGTTCTTTTTTAGTTTTCGTATTCACCAGTCCTAGACTCGAAGCGATGTAATCTATACGATCAGACATGAAGCCGAATGCAACATGTTTCTCACTGAAATTTTTTAACAATGGCGAACACTGTGCAGCTTAAAAGCATTGAATTCATATGTAGCTGCGTATTCGGGAAGGGAAATCGTAAGGTGGTTGCTTTATGTCCTCTCACAACAGCTAACAAGTCCTCATTTTACGAAAGACATCCGTTTTCTAATTTGCTTTAAGTTGTTTGTCATTTGAATACGTCAATTAAAAAGCTACAAAACGAAACTGGGTTTTCTATTGTTGTAGTTTTCGTTTTGGGGTAAAGTTAGTCAATTCTTTTGATTTTCCACAACTGAAGCGGCACAGAAATTTTGACTGTCTTCCTATACTGGTGTTTTTGTCTCACGGGAAATGGTGACGAAAAAAAACCTGAATTGTTAACTAAAGCAAGAATATGTAAACAAAGAAAAATAAAAGCAGGTGCCAAGCAACAGCAATGCATTTAAAATGGCTGACAATAGTTTTATTAGTGCAATGAATGAATGAAATCTGCGTAGGAGCCAAGTGGCCCATTAGGCCGGCGCTTATCTGTGGTTTCTGTATCATGAAGCGACTAGAATTATTCCTACTCCCCCCTGGATGGGATGCTAGTCCATTAAATTCACCGCCAGCATTAAATTCGCCGGTACTTATTTATACACCTGAGTGGATTGGAGAGAGGCATTGTCTTGCCTAAGAACACAACACAATGTCTTTGGCCAGGTCTTTGGCCAGGGCTCGAGCCCGGACCGCTCGATCCGGAGGCGAGCGCACTAACCATGAGGCTACTACGCCTCCACAATGAATGAACGAGGATTTTTGTGATAGGTCGAGTCCAAACACCCGCGAGAAGAGTCGCTTCGATAGTCGGGACATGCTTTCCTCTTTCCCGATTTATTTAGAAAAGATCAAAGCGACTTTGCTCGCAGGGTGAAGTCCTAAGGACAGAAACATCGACATCAGAATGGCCCTCGACTCGCTAGGGGAGACGTAAGATAAATGGGATTTTGTCTCATTTGATAGAGATTAAGTTGATTATAGTTATTTATTTACACTCAGTTCTTTGTTAGAACCCATTACTTAATCAGTAGTTACAATAAAAACAACTCAAGTGTTTCACCTAAACAAGCGTAATGATTATTAAAGAATTGGTTCATGCTTAGCGTGCGTATATCGAGTTATGGATGCACGGGGGAAGTTTGGAGAGCACGAAAGGAGCGTAAGAGTTGCTCGAGGCGATAGCCGAGAGCAACTCTAGCTTCTTGAGTGATCTAGAAACTTTCCAAGTGCATCCATAACTCGATATACGCACAGCTAAAAGCAGAAACCAATTCTTTTATAACATGGCGACAACAGCTTTGGCACTATAACATGTTTTATTCGTGATTGACTACAAAGCCACAATGTACGGTGAAGGAAAACAAAGTTCATTAGGATCTTGATTCGCCACAATCAGTTGAGTAACGGTTGAACGAAAACGCTTTACCTGGTTTCAAAAATTGTCAATGAAAAATTCGCTTCTTCGAATTAGTTATAATGAAAATGTAGAAACAAAGTCAAGAATACTCAATGAGATTGTAGACAAACAAAGTCAAAATACTCAACTTGAAGTAAACATCTTAGCCTAGCAAAAGTCAAAGGCTCGAAATATAGGGTTTGGATTGTTCAGAATAATCTTCACTTTGCCGAAACTTAAACAAAAGGAACTTGCACTAAACTCGACGTAAATTTTGCAGCTGAAATGAAACTGCACACGTCATTTTATTGAGTACGGCCGTGCGTACATAAAGATTTTTGCCATGATGGCTCAATAGGAATTAGGTCACCCTTGTCATAGGTATTACACGATGTACGTTCAGGTGTCACGAGTTGGCTTAAAGAGCCTTTGATTCTTGTTTTCAGCTTTAGACTCGGTCACCAAACCGAGGTGTCGTGGCTGTAGGACCGGGTACTTCTGTGTTGGCGATGGCACTGAAGAGCGATGTGGAGTCAACTCCCCAACTGAGTTTTCTTTTGGATCTGCTGCAAGCTGCTCGCCTTGTAAGGAGGGATGGGTGAGTGAATACAGTAAAAAAAACTGCCTGTAAGAACGTAGTTGTTTAAGATACATAATACATGCACAGTTATGAATAAATAATGTGTATTTAAGGACCAAACCCAAGTTTGTTTATTTTTCTGGTATTCAACAACTATATCCCCTTCACAGAAGTTAAGAGCCAAATTAAGAACCTACTTAGCTTAAAATGCCAATAACTAACCCAGAGTACAAGAACCTATTTTGTCAAACTTCAAAAATGTAGCTTCTTACTCGTGGGTTTTTACTGTAATTGAAATGAGTTTGTCCTTTGAAGGAGTGGGCGGAGTAAGACGCGTCTTGTTGAGAGATACGATGCCATATAGGTTTAAAACTTACACTAGCGTTCATAGACACTTTGCATAAATGGCGCCTGAATTTGAATAACAATAGGTGTAGGTGTAGGTGGAGTTGCCGCTGTCGCGAATTTTTGTCTTCTACTTTATTATCTAGTCTCTGTAATTCTGATCTTTGTGTCAGGGAAAAGCCGGGGAATTCAATTTTACGGTTGCTGAAGGTTTAGATATGAAATTTTGATGATGATTATGGCCGTCATTTCGGTTAACAAAAATTGCTTTTTCCAAATAGATTGAATAATGCAAATTTGCTACCATTCATTTGATCAGTTTTGCCATAGTCCGTGTCAATTGTATTTTGGTCAGTGAAAAGCCTGGCAATTTGGGTTTGGGTAACGTTTAATCTCTCGAAAAGGGCTCTGATAGATGGTGCTCACTTTACATGATGACAACTGAAAATTCTGATACGGTATTTCGTTTGCTTGTCTACAGCTTTGTGTGAACGGCACCACGCGTCGTTGTCCAGAAAGTACTCATGTCAAGTGTAATGAAACGGTAAGTAGGATACGTTCTTAGTTTACAAATGAAATGCATTCTATCTTGTTTTGTTAGGTTTATCCTCTCGGAATATCAAAGCAGACGGCGAGTCTTTGTAGTCTTCTGAGAGGTGCTAAGAAGCGTGTGTGGTTTAGAGAAGGAGAAAAAGAAATAGCATTTTAGTGTTATAACTGTGGCTCGTGCAATCTGTGGTTTCGAAGTTAACGCCTTATTTTTTCACAATCTCTCGTTAGTTTTGTCCAGAGAATTGTTTTGACTGCGAGCCTGGCACGGTATGCTGGGAAGGGATGAAGCAAGATTGTACACCAGGACGATACAGCAATGGAAAAGGTAGATTAAAGCTTGCGTAAATTCCATCGTAGAGACATTTTTTTCCCTGCACAGCACAGTCTTGGAAAGATTGTGTGAGAAAGAAAAGAAACGGACGGATACGTGTAGGAGGCAGGATCCATGTTGAAACGTACTAGGTCACATAAGCTTCCTCACATTTGATCAGGAAAAGCGTTTGCAAAATGACCTTTTTGAATTTTGTTTTAAGAGTATAAAGATGTTCTACTAAAAATGTTCTTATAAGGATGTACTATAAACTTCCCTCATTGATACTTTGAGAGAAGCACCTTCATTTTCTTAGACCAGTTTTCTTTTTCTGGCAAGTTCTTTCTCGTTTTCGTTGCTTTCCACACACATATATACTCTGTAATTTTTACCAATCTCCATTACTTAACATTACTCCATTACCTGAGAATGCGTTTAATATTTACAATATGATTCACTTTGTTTGCTTTTCCATTTCACTCCAATTCATTCTTGTCCTCCTGCTCACAGGGTTTCCTTGCAAGTTGTGTCCTCCCGGAAGCTTTAACAATGAGATCCGTGCACAAACGTGCGAGTGTTGCCCTGATGGCTATTCCAGTACTTATATGAAAACCAGCTGCCGGCCATGTCCTGCTAACGAGTGGGCAAAGCATGAGACCTTCCCGAACTGTTCATTATGTCAGACGTGCTTTACACTGGAGGATTGTGAGTATTTTTGCTTAAGGTGGCTCGAAACAGCTTCCAGCACTTAACAAGACGTAGACTTTGATGGGTCGTTAGAACCACTCTGTATCGGCTGATGCCAAAACCATGGCATCAAAAAACTGCCCAATCATTGGTGAACATGTTGCTGTCAATTCTGTGGCACAATTGGTTACCATAGCAACAATATCACCTGCTCTAAACTCCCTTAATTTTAGCTTTAAGCGCTTATAACTCGAAAAAGAGCTCGGTGACCCCTATTTTGTACTATCCAAATGTGATAAGAATGATAAGATGTAACTTTTTGCAGAGTTTAAAAATATTCTGAGGAGTGGGTTGTGTTCCTACTACCCTTGCTTGGATGCTAGTCCAACGCATGTTTTCTTCAGACGCTCTGTGTACTTTTTTAATACAATCTTATGTGACTTTTCCGCCTTAAGGTCCATGCTTATCAAATGGCACTTGCTTTCCCGGTGTGAGTTGTCTGAATGTTGGAGTTGGTCTGTCAACATGTGGACCTTGTCCAAACGGTTATGAAGGGGATGGAAGAACCTGTGATGACATCGACGAGGTAAGCAGAGAAGAGTGATCAGGTTAGATAAACTTGCCTAATCTCGTCTAGTGTTTTTGGAGAGCTGACCGAGACAAGGGTCTGAGATCCGAGCCAGAAAGTTCCACAGTGATGTCAGTAATGACTTAGTACCCTATGGATCAATACAGCAGCGATTGGTTAAAATGAAAGTAGCTGAAAATAAGACCTTACATGGACCTTTGCAGTGCTGATTCATCAATATGCAAACGTGAGGCTTGTTGTTAAGGGAGAGTGTGGTCTGTGTTTTCCATTAGGTGAGCAGATGGGTGGGTTCTGTGAAATGAAATCAAGTATAAAGACATCTCTACCCCTGTTATTGGTCTGTCCAGTGATTAGCCTTTAAAAAAAGTCTCCTCATTTCCTCTCAAGTGAACTTTTCATCGTACAATCGATATCGTAAGCGATTCAACCTTCTCACCGTTGTATTTTACAATATTACAGTGTTTCCGTGCCAATCCCTGCTATGAAAGCGACAAGTGTGAGAACCGTGTCCCTGGTTATCAGTGTGCTGCATGCCCTGACGGCTTCAGGGGTAATGCTCCGTCAGGGGTTGGTCTGGAAGATGCTCAGAACTCCAAACAAGTCTGTGAGGAGATCGACGAGTGTAAGGAAGGCATTAGCAGCTGTGATCCAAATTCACAGTGTATCAACACAAACGTGAGTCAATATACACCTGTTATTGTTTAACTGTGTAATATGATCGATGAAGATGTACTTCGAAGAGAATACACAACCTTCTTTTTCTGTTGTCAATGGGGCCATTTTTTCACACACAAGCTCCTACTCTTTCGCTAGAATTCAAACAATATTTTATTCCCATGCGCATGGCGTCCCGCCGCCCTACCCACAAAGGTGATTGGTTTTTTGTGGGTGAGGCGTTTAGAAGTGAGTTCTCCCAGTGGGGATATATTGTATCGATGTAACGTCACTTTTGCTGCCAACTCTGTCTTAAATTACTGCCAAACACGTCCCAGTCTTAGGCAAATGAATATTTTATCGATTTGATCAGCAACTGTTAAGTGCTCGATAAAGACATCAGAAGTTAGCACAAAATACAAGCTAGTTTGTTTTGATTAGCAACTTCTAATTAATTAGCTCCCAAAGTTACGGGCGAAGCATTACAATAGATGAACGGAGAAAAGCTATCACGTCACCGGCCGAATGAAGTCTGAAGAAGCTTAACCAAAGCCAGTTTATTTGTTAATCTTTTTTCTATTATTTACCTGTTTATTTGTTCTTCTTTTTTTATTTACAGGGAAGTTTCTTATGTGGCCCGTGTCATCCCGGATTCATTGGTGATGGCTACACAGGCTGTCATCCTGGTGACCTATGCACCAATGGTTCCCATACTTGCCACGAGAATGCAGAGTGTACCCAAACTGGCGCGGGACGGTTCAAATGCAGGGTATGACAGCGTTAATGGTTTACTTTTACTTGTCCTTTGCTACTTACCTTGTAATAACATAAAAAGACACTCACTTCATGGTATTTCTTGTTTCTTCTACTAAGGACAATTTTTGTGCCCTCGTTTTTGTTTTTTTTTAACATGCCTGCAAGAAACAAATGTTGTTTCTCTTGCCGTTTGCTATGCATTGTTCGGCATTGAAAGGTATAATAGCTTGAGACTCTCTGTTCTGTTGTGTATGTCGCTTAAACTTTCATAAACATAGATATTGGAGTTGAAATATCCCCTGTTCTTCTGCAAGTCAGCTCTATACGATCAAGTAACGAAGATAGTCTTTATCTTAGAGTGAGATGTTTCTCAAAAGCATGTCAGAATGGGAAAAAGATAGGATTTGAACCTATGTCCTCCCGCATGCCGTGCGAACGGTCTAACCACTAAGTCCCCGTCAACACTACGGAGTTTTCACTCTGAAAAAAACGCATCACATTTTTCCGTCCACAGTACGCGAGAGAAATTTGAAAACGCAACAATCAACGGTCATTTCGGATTTGTGTTTGAGGAAAATTCGGTCAAGGAAATCACATGATTAAAGTGACGTCATCGTTTTCGAAAAGCTCTGTTCTCAAAATGTTTTCTGTCCATGACAAGATGACAAGATGACAACGTGTGTTATTCAAGATGATGAAAATAAAATGCAAGAAAAAGAAAAGTAAAACTAGAGGTCGACCCTATGGCGTTTCCCTAAAATTAATAAAAGAATAAAAGTCCACACTAAAACGCAAAGCTGACGTTTTCAGATTCGTCCGGTTTGAAGAGCGTTTTCGAAAAGCTCCGTTTTCGTGACGGATTAGTGTAGACGGTACGTAAGCCTAAACGCAGAAACAAAGCTGCGTTTTCAAGTTTTTCCAGCGCAGTGTGGACGGAGCTTGAACTACGGAGAGCTCTTGGAGAGTTCGACATCTCGTCATTCAACCGAGTTTCACATTTACCATTATTTCACGCATCAATCTTTCTCTTGTCAGTGTAAAGACGGGTATGGCGGTGATGGAGAAGAATGTGAGATTGATCCTGATCTCGATGGAATTCCTTCTTTTGGGTTGAGTTGCACTTTGCCAAACTGCTACAAGGTGAGGAACATCTTTTACACTATACAATGATTCCTGTGTCTAATCAACGTATTAAGTTTTCTGTGAGTAAAATTATAGGGGCGACAACAATATAGTGACCGGAGCGAAACGGCCACAGGCCTTAGATACGAAAATATAGCATCGCAGTGTATCTGATCGGTTTTCCCAAAGTACACCTCATAAATGTTATCGTGTATCATTCAATATCGGACCATGGCGAAATTACGTGCTGCCCAATTGGGAAATTTATTGGACAGTTGATTGAATTGAACGAATTGCAACAGAACGTTCAGCGAGACATAAGTGCTTGCTCTGCTCTGCCATGAGATAATTTGTGGTATGTACCTTGCAGGATAACTGTCCAAGTGTGCCTAACACGGGTCAGGAGGATAATGATGGTGACACAGACGGAGACGCATGTGATGAGGATGACGATAATGACTTGAGAGTCGATAAATTAGTGAGTGTTATCTATCTATCTCGATTTCCATTTTATTAAATCCGTATTATCACGCTACATGTAGGAGGCGTGTAAGTCAAATACCTAGTGCGCTGGTCTCCGGATTGAAGGTACAGGTTTGAACCGAAATCTTTGAGTTGTGTTTCTGGGTAAGACACTTTATTCTCAGTGGTTCGCTCCACGCAGGAGTATAAATGGGCACCGGGGAATTTAATGCAGGGGGAGGGAAGAGAGAGAGAACAGAAACCCCACGATGGTCAAGCATCCCATCCAGGGAGGTATTTCTAAAGTTGCTTCATTTCACGGAAACTGGAAAATAAGCGTTGAGACTGAATTCCGTGATTTCTGTTTGTTGTCGGGTGGATAGGTTCGTACAGAAAATGGCAGTTTGCAACTTTTTGAGCCGAGTTATGAATATCTTTACTGCTGTCTCCCTCCCCTTTTCTTCCCTGAAAGAAGAAAACTAAAAAGCGCAGGGCTTATTTTCAGAAGGTTCCAGTGCAGCCAATTTAGGACTGTCTGTTACCAATTATCTATGAGGCTCGACAACCAGCTGCTGTTCGCGAAAGGAGCCCGCGGTTCTCCTTTATCGAGCTGAAAAAAGACCGTACTCGAGAGAGAGGCGGAAATGGAGCCTAACTGTGAATTCTTTTGTTTGGTTCCTTGTGACAAACAATCCAGCACCGCACGCAGAAGCATGTTTCTTGTTTTTGTTATCCCTGACAACGTTATGAACACTTTTAACTGCAATTAGTATTTTTTTGCTGTCTATTTGTATCTTATGAAGAGTGTCTGTATGTGTTTTGTGTTATTTTGGGAAAAACGTGTTGCTAAAATAAGTGAATTCCACTCAATTCTGATCATGCGATGATTCATTTGGGAGGTTACAGTTGTTCTGTTTGCACATACTCCCATGCAATCAGTTGCGTGTGGCAAATTGCACAGTTGTAGCCTCGCAAATGAATCATGACGTGCTCTAAATTGGGTAGCAACAAGAATATAAACATGTTAGCCAGACCCATCTATTGCTTTAATTTAATCGCTCGAGCAGTTTTTAATTCGTCTCTTTGTCTTCAGGACAACTGTCAGTTCGTGAAGAATCTGAATCAGTCCGACTCGGATGGAGATGGAGTGGGTGATGCATGTGACAATTGCGTCAATGCGCCAAATTCTGATCAACTGGATAGTGATGGAGACGGTATTGGGGATGAATGCGAATCTGGTGATCCTGACAACGATGGTAAATGCCATGCGCGAAATCAGAAACGTACAATTTGACTTGTTTCGAGATTCTTGCAACGCACCATGAGGACTTGATTATTATTGACGCAAAACGGTCGTTTTCCTTTGTCCTAAAGCAACTGTTGTAAACAAACCTGAATGTCTACTTTTCCCTTGTAGGTGTTTTTGCTAGCGATAATTGTCCAACAGTAAGCAATGCTAACCAAACTGATTCTGATAGTGACGGTGTAGGGGATGTTTGTGACAACTGCCCTGCGGATTCTAACGCCAATCAGGTAAGCGGCTAGTACGATAAGACTAAATTAATGATCTAAACAACACAATACAAATGTTACTATGACAAATTGCTAAATGTCGTAACTGTGGGATTTCAAATTTAAAATATCATTATGATTCTTTTATCGTTTAATAAATCTTAAAATACCTATATGCAGCTCATGGGAAAACAGACGTTGCTATGTTTTGGTCATGTCTGTTCGTTTGTTTGTTGGCTTGTTTCTTATTTTCTTTGTTTTGTTTCCTTGGCTGCCAGATTTTGCCTTTTGCTTGTTTTTTTTCCGCGATCTAGGAACCTGCAACAAGTTAGCAGCGGAGCTCAGTTGTGGAGCAACTTACCTATAGACCTAAGACAAGCATCTTCACTGACCGATTTCAAATCTAAATTAGTCGCCACAGTTTAAAGTAATATCGTAATTTTAAGTAAATCTTTTGACACGGCCTCCATGAAAAGCAGTTTTTTTTTTCTTTCGATTTTTATTTCAGTTAGGCAGATAGGTAGATAGTCCAGTAACTTTGTTGACTGATGGAAAAACCGTGTATAAATAAAGTTATCTTAGCTTATCTTAGCTTAGCTTAGCTTCAAGCCTCACATTTCTTTCTATTTATTCACTGGTGAAGTGAATTTTGAAAACTGTTTCATCTTTCCTGCAGAGCGATACCTATCAAAGTGGATATGGCGATGTTTGTTCCGGAGCAGGGAAAGACAAGTGAGTTGTTTGAAAAAAGTTCACCTCAACCTGAAATTAAAGTACATCTAGAAATCCGCTTCAATCTTCACAGCGTTTTGCTTGATTTTCAATCGTTTACTAAATAGCCTGTTTTTGTGTGCTTTTGCTCATTCTATGATACTATTTTTATCATATTTGGTTAAAAACAGTATAGATCGCGTCTCTGTGATATGCAAATTAGCTATGAAATGGCATCTAATGCGCATGTGCTCCAGCTGACTGTGTCCCTTTAACTTAACGATGAGCGAGCCGTGCACTATTTGGGTCCGCTGGTTGCACCTACGGAGATTAGCTGGGTCTTACATGCATTTAATATTTTGTGGTCTTATGTTATTCATAGGGATGGCGATGGTGTACCGGATAGCTTTGACAACTGTATTGATCTCCCAAATGGTGAACAAGCAGATATTGATGACGATAACATAGGTATGAAATTTTAACAGTTAAAAAAAAAAGTTTTGTCACGAGAGCAAGAAATGAGGGCCACTGATTTTTCAGTGATTACTGTTCTGTGTTACCCTCGATAAATAGATTTTATTGTCATTGTCATTGTCATTGTCATTGTTATTCAGAAAGCAAACCATGTGAATGGCTAACTTTGCGCCCGTCAACGTTTGATGCAAAAATTGCGACCACTAAAACCCTTTCTGTAACAGTTTTCCTGTATACCCGTTTATTACAGGAATTAATCTTACAGTTGTATACCTTTTTACTAGATTAGAGTTCATTCGCTCGATTGGTTGCTTTTACATCGCTTTCCTGTAAATGAGTACTATGAACTTTGTCCGGGAAGAATAACAGATTTGCACGTTGTCTTCATTTGACTACAACTACCACAATTCCTTGCGATTTTTCTTTGATATTTAAATTTTGAAACCCCAGTGGAGGTTAGATGGCAATTGCCCTACTGACTTGGCAAAAGAAACAGAAAAATTTATGATTCTGACCATGGTAGTTGTAGCCAAATGACGCCATCATGGAAATCGCCTAATTTAGCTGCAGTTGTACGAGGAACGAGGAAGATTGCGTGACGAGCCCAAAGAGGCTACATTCTTTCCAGCTTTGAGTTAAATACGTTTCTGTTATCTTTTTGTAGGAGATGCTTGCGACGGCGATCAAGACGGTGACGGCATTTCTAATCTTGATGATAATTGCCGGTTGGTCAGCAACCCTGGTCAAGAACACGTCAACTTAGCTTACGACGCTAAAGGTTCTTATCTTTTTCTTTTTTAATTTTTATCTTTTTAATTTTCCCCATTCAGAGTACACTCCAAGATTGTAAGATTCTAAGTTCGAAGCTGGGAGTGTTTTTTTTTTTAGAAAAATTGCTTGTGTAGCAGGTCGTGTCATTATAAACCGATCACAACCCGAGGCCACAACTTGGCAGCAGGGACGGCAAAGGCCATGACGACCAAATCACAATTGCTTTTGATTCAGGGTTTACTCAATAGACATCGACTAAAAGCTACACTTCCTCTCGCTGTTCGTTAAAAACAGTGTGTGGCATGAGTCGAGACCCAGTTCAAAAGCCTTGCGAATCTGACACCAAACCAGACACGAAATGGCTCCCGGAAATCGCTACAAACTTCACTATTTGCCATGAAACCCGGAAAGAGATAGCGGAGACCTCTGCATTCAATCATTGCATGAAAAAGCTAATAAAGACATGATTAACAGTTGTGTTTAAATCTCCCTGTAGCACAAGCTGTTGGTGATGCTTGTGTTGATGACTTTGATGGCGATGGTGTGAAGGATAATGACGATCATTGTCCATATGTCAAGCATATGAGTAAAACAAGCTTTTTAGACTACTTCACAGTTGATTTGTATCCCGGACAAGGCGATCAGCTGCCTGACTGGAGAGTTGCTGAAAAGGTATGTCTTGCACGGTCGCGCCATAATTACATTCGACTGATGTGCTTTAATGAAGACAGTGAGGGCTTTTGTGATATTGTTAACTTCCTTCAAGCCTCAGATACCTTGAGTTATCATATGGTGATATAACCGACAATGCTTAATAATGGACAGTTCTAAAACATCGAGAGAGGAATAATAATCTCAGAGTGTGGAACTGTGGTAGTAAAGTGTCTTGCTAAAGTAAACACAATGACCCGGCTCGGCTCGAAGTCGGACCTCTCAATTGGGAATCCGAGCCACTTAATATCACTCCTCGCGAAGCCTTTTCTTTACAGTACCACGTTTCAGAAAGCAATAATAATCGCGACCTGGTATCGTGAACAGCGTTTTTTTTTTTCCTCCTCAGGGTATTGATGTCGAAGAAGTAACCAGCACTACATCCAGGCACCCGTCTATGCTGATCGGTTTGTATTTTTACGAGTACTTATTTCAAAGTGAATTTTTCTGCGTGTCCGTCCGAGTGGACAAATGGGAAAATAGAGGAGGGAAATCATCGTAGTCTTAGCATTTTCTCATGGATTTTGTTTTTGATTGTATATCACACAACTCGTAAAAACTAATTGGTGTGGCAACTCTTGTTAAGATACTTCCGTAACACTAAACCCTCTTGGTCATTAAGGTGACTTAACACGAGCAAATTTTTATCGCCGGTTTTTTTTTACGCCGATTGTTAACCCATGTTACGCGAGAGAGCTTTTAACGCAACTTTGTTGCCGCAACGGTCGGCCACGGCATGTTACACGAGACGATTTTTATCGCAGCACTGTAATTTTGGTCTATAATGTTGAGGGTCTTTTAATCACTTTCAAAAACCTGCAGCATATTGCCGCAACGAAATGTTACGTTAAAAGTTGCCCTGAGCACGATGTTGCACGACATCGATTTTCAACGTAACAATGTTGGGTTAAAAATCGTCTCGTGTAACATACCGTTGCCGACTGTTGCCGCAACAATGTTACGCTAAAACTTGTCTCGTGTAACATGGATGAAAAATCAGCGTTTAATAATGGCTGGTGTAACATCACCTTTAAACAAATGTCCTTATTATCTTGGGTACGCCAGGAACACCCAGATACGGTCCTGTGGACTACACTGGAGTACTTTATATTCAGGGCAGAGACGCCTCAGACTACGTTGGCGTGGTGTTTGGCTATCAATCAAACCGCAAGTTTTATGTGGTGATGTGGAGAAGAGAAAACAGCAACTTCCAGGAATTGAATGATAGGGCAGGAATTAAAGGCGTTCAGCTGAAGGTGTGTTCGTTGCATGGCAACAATGTAGTCAGCTACTTAGCTGCTTATAAATTTGAAGTCAAACACCATAGGGAGCTTGTAGAGCTGACTGTTCAAGCGTAAGTCCTTCATCAGAGCTCTCGCAAAGGGCTAACGGTCAAAACGTCGAAGTCTTTCACTTGCTCCACAACGCAACGCCACAGTTTCTAGATAAACTAATTATTTTCCCTGCCTTGGTTAGACGTCCAGTCATTCTCATTTGTTCGTCAATGTCTGTTGATTTACTCGTCTACTTTTAAGCACACGTAAGTAAAAATTTTAAACATTATATGGTAGAAAATAACACTAAACGAAAATACTGCGCGATACCCCTCATTTTGAATGGTCACCCACTTAAGTGCTATCGACAGACTCAAAGTCAGTACATATTACGTGAAAGTACTGGTCAATCAATTTTTTTTTCTGATCCCCAAAATTGTCTGTTGTCTGCCGTTTTGAACCATTTATTCAGAGGCTAGAAAGTAGGGAACGAACTCCAAAGTACACCGGGAATAACCCTAGTTTTTCCTCCTACATTGCACTGTTTAGCGGTTTTATTCGCTTTGTGTTTCTTTATACAGCTTGTCGATTCCAACACGGGACCTGGGTCCACGCTAGCCCAAGCACTGTGGCACTCTGGGGACACCACCAACCAGGTAAGTAATTCGTTTATATACCTAAAGAGAAATACAAACATTTGCGAACCTTGCTGATGTAAACATTTGTATTTTTTCCAGGTTAAGCTCTTATGGCAGGACCCCAATATGGAGGGATGGAACTATCAGACTTCTTACGCATTTCATGTCACTCACAGACCTTCCATAGGACTTATCAGGTATGAAATAACAACCACAATCACTGGTCGTTAGACAGTGGAACCCCACCAATACCATTACTTTTAAGTGGGACCGGAATTTTGTGGGATCAAACTTGCAAAAATAAGTCCGAATTTTTAATTCAACTTTCGACCGACAGGTCGCACATGCGCGGTTCATGACATTGTCTCTGTTGCTATAAGGCGTTACTCCACTGTTATGAACTCCTTATAAATGAAAAAGTTTGGAAATATCCACTTTATGGCTAAACTATCCATGTAACTAACGATTAACATCCTAGTAAAGCTTCGCGGCTTCTGTATAAAGCATTGATGTCATTTGATGGTCATAGATAGGAAATTATCGCTCTAACCGTGGCGTAATTGGTAATCATTCGCGGCGAAATGTTGGGATACATGACAAAGTAATAACGATATTTAAATTGGAACCTCTAAAGGTGATTTGTTCTTTGTATAGCTGCTGTGTCAAAAGAAATAGAGCTCGTTTGCCTTTTGTAACGTGATACCACAAATTCCATTTCCTCGATGGTACTTCATGAAAACTTAAAACTTGAATTTTTCATTTGAAATGTCACTGGAACACCGAGTGACAGGAGAAGTGCAATTAACCGGTTTGTGGTACCACTTAAGCGTTTGTACTTGAACAAATAGCTGGAGAAAAAAGAGAGATTTTCAATCTCATCAAGCCAGTTCGTGTCATTTGTTATTGTAGAGTGCAAGTCAAACAAGGTGAGACAGTGTTAACTGAGTCAGGTGACGTGTATGATACCACACTCACTGGAGGTCGGCTCGGCATGTTGGTGTTCGGACAGCAGGATGTTATCTGGTCAAGACTCGAGGCTAGAGGCGTTGACAGGTCAGTTGGAATACTAACAGTGGGCAGGAAAACGCCTAAGAATTTTAAGGAGAGATCTGGAATGTTCAAAAGCTTTCGATGGGCGATAGTGTACTATACTTTACTGTACCTCCACTTGTCACACTCATTTTGAAATAATTCATCAAGGTAAAACAAAGGCAATCATGACCGTGACGCTGTTTGGATATCTGATCTTAATTAATTAGCATAGTTGTTTAGGATGTTTCTTCGTTTTTTCTTATTTACAGCTTCGATTGAGAAGAGATGTCAAACACTCAAGACAGTGTTTGACCAAAATACTCCGTTACGCGTCTCATTTTTAAATCTCTTCTTGGTGTTTGGAAATGTGATGAAACTTGGTCTTTCGTGTTTGAAATATTACTTCCAGCATTCAGAGATATTTAAATTGGTTCAACTGTTATGTTGTTCTCCAAACTGAAAGATGCTACTTAACAGCACCCAGTGAGGATAAAGTGACGATCTCTCAATGTATTCTGTGTTTTTCTGTTTACATTAGAGTGAATCAAGCCTTGCAGTTTGACGGTGTTGATGATCACGTGTCACTGCCCTCTATTTACAATCTTGGACTAACAGACAGGTACTGCAGGAGAGGAGCCTTCACCTTTCCTGTCGTTGAGATATTTTGTGTTCCCATTCATTATGTGTCGTTTACCAAGTTGTAGTTGATTTTGGTTAATTCAATTCCCCTACATCTTGTGAATAGCCAACTGGTCTGCCTCAAACCAATTTGAGGGTTTTTTAACAAGTTTCCGGTTATTTATTTAAGGACATTCGGCATATTCTCTTTATACTTAACTGAATTGCTAAATAACCTAAGTGCCACCAATTTATCAAACGTGTAGGTCTTCTTGACAAATTTTAATTTTCGATACACCCTTGAAACGAATTTATGGTTCAACAGTGTCTTAACTTTTCGTTGTTTCCCAGGAAGAACAGTTACACGCAGTTTTTCATCTTACCCAGCTGAGGTGTAACCCTCAACCCCCCACCCCCACCCCCATTTCCCTCACCTCGCCCGGTATATCTTGTTATATGGGAGTTTTTATTGAACCTGTCAACTGTTATTAATTGTTAATTAATGGATTTGGCGCTATATAAATATTATTATTGTTATTGTTATTTTTATTGTTATTGTTATTGTTATTGTTATTGTTATTATTATTATTATTATTATTATTATTATTATTATTATTAGCATGTTTTCTGTTTATACCACATCTTAGTGCGGCATTTGAAACAAATGTAGTTGTTACCAACAGTGTTGAATTTTTGTTGTAGTTTTACAATCAGTACATGGGTTTGGATGGCAGCGGATTATCCCAATACTGTCATGCCTATTGTGTGCAGTCTTGATGCTACTTTGTGTTTGTACTTGAAAAACAGGTAGAGTATGATAATGGATTTATGGGCTGATTGTCGGTTGTAACATTACAAATTCGCTTGGCTCCGTCAATTTGGCACTGCATGTGCGGTGCTGACTGTTCAATAACCTCGGATTTAAGAAAGTTTCCTTGGCCGAGTTGTCTGGAAATAATATTACAAATCTAATCACCGCTGTGTGAAGTTGAACGTCTGAAAAAAACTGTTTTATTGAATTGAATTTCAATGTTGTTTTATCATAGTAAATTTACAAAACTTGGTTTGATGGATTCCAGATAACCACTTCTCATCGTTCCAAGCGGAACTTGTTTTATCCAAGTTTCTATTTAACTTGAAAAGACTTGCGAACTTCTTAAGAGATTTCGCAGACCGCAAGATTTGTTGCAGGCTGTTTAACGTGAATCACACTCCATAATGGTGGGCCATTTTACAACATTGCATAGAAATTTGGGAGAGCTTGTCAAGCTATAAACTTTTAACTAAAGATGCACTCTAAACATGTTGTAATATTAACTTTGTTTGCTTTCAAGGAAAATCCATGGTAACCTTGGATCGTCTGTTGCTGAAGGGTCTGAAGTTATTGAACCTGAAGAATGGCATCACTTGGTCTACAGATATGACGCTCAAAGTAAGAATAATGCTGAATTGAAAGACAGAGGGTTGACAAACAGACTTCAGAGAAATGCACGGAAGGATTGAGGAGAGGATTAAGATCGGACACAGTGACTGACTGACCGACCGACCGACCGACCAACGAACGGACGGACGGACGGACGGACGGACGGACGGACGGACGGACGGACGGACGAACTGACTGACTGACTGACTGACTGACTGACTGACTGACTGACTGACTGATGGAGGAGAAGAACAAGGAAGGTTGGACAGATAGGCAGACAGACAGAGTAACTAACTGAGTGATTCACTGAAACACCGACTGACAGACGAGTAAAGGAGGGAGGGAAGAAGGAAGAAAGGGAGGAGAGGAATAAGGTAGGTTGGACGGACAGACAGACAGACAGACAAACTGGGGAACGGCCGGATGGACGAGTGAAGGAGGAGGGGATTGACAAACAGACTACACCGTAACGTAGGGAGGGAGGAGAGGAATAAGGAAGGTCGGACGGACGGACTGACGGGCCGGCTGAGAGAAAGACGAACTGACTCACGAAGTAAGAATAAACTCTTTTTGATTCTAATAGAGCGAAATATCGCTTAATAGATTGTCCCATTTACCACTTTCAGCTTACGAACTGGAACTTTTTGTCAACGGGTCATCCGTCGGATCACAGAGCAACGTTTTGCCACACTCTTGGGTATGTCACCCCGTGTTGTTTTGGTTTACTTTGAAAGCGTGAAAGCGTTACGTTTTAACAAAGCATAAGTTAAAGAATTGTGACTGTTCTGTCTCAGTTGTTTGTACCAACACTAGACAAGCATTAAAGTTTGTTACAGTTGTTTGTTAGCTTTTGTTGGTTTTGAAGACTGTTCCGCCTGCTGAGAAACAAACAATTCCATCATGGAAAAACCAACACACAAATCTAACTCGAGTTTATGAGCTTAGCGTGATTTCTCAGTTCTCCGGCCCACTTTCCAGGGAAACTGAACTTTGCTAAGGAAAGTTTCTGATTTCTGTTTTTCAGGCTTCAAGTGACCTTCTTTATGTGGGACGCGACAATGATAATTATATGAACGGGGCCGTGGACGACGTACGTTGTTTGTTTGTGGTGAATTTTTTGTGTGATAGCAATAGCTAAACTATCGTGCTAGATTTTCTCAGCGGCAATAAGAAGCGTACCATTACGTTGACAGAAAGGATTATCAGCAATAGTTAAGCTGCTTTTAAAGCGGGAGAAAGCCAAACCTTGCGGATGATAAGGGTTAAGGACTCTCGTCCGAACTCGTAAACACTCTTAAGCATTCGTGAGTACCCCTGACTACTGTACTCGCGAGCTGTCGTAAGTTTTCACAAACGTCCGTAAGTACTCGTGAGCACCCATCCGAGCTTGGACGGCTCGTAAGACGACTCGTAAGCAGTCGCTAGCACTCTCGTAAGTACTCGGAAGCACCTGTCGGTGACCATCCAGTAGTATTCATAAACCTCCCCCTGAGCAATCGTATGCATCCAATAACACTTAATAAGAATTCTGGATTGCTATCACTGTTCCTATTACGAATGTCTTCGCAAATACTCAGCGACATGTCCTGTTTTTCTTCTTGTTTTTGGTCAAATCAGAGCAAGAAATGATTTTCTTTGTTTCCTTTTTAGTTCTTTCATAAAGTAACCGTTTCTGAACCGCCTTTAGTTAAATATATTTAATAGTAGTCAGCCTTATTTTATATTTCTAACAGTTAACTCTATGGGGAGTGTTCGTGGAAGACTCGGAGATCGTCGACTACATGAAGACAGCAGGCTTGTTGAGACCCATCCACAAGGGCGTGGTCAGAGCACATTTCAATATGGATGACTCTACTGGTTCAGTCATCCTCGATCAAGCGGGCAATGATTACCATGGCAACTTGGTGGGCGGACCAAGCCTTGTGTCGGTATGCAACCTGCGTCGCTTGATTATGCTTCAGTAGGATGATAGAGTAGTTTAGTTGTGTACGAGAGTACTGGAAATTACTGTACCCTAGTCCTTCTTGCTGTTGGCTATGTAAAGGAAATTTGATCCCACGGAGAAAAGATTGTCTTTGAACCTGGAATCATTTGATCGGATTGCTATCTTTTTATCCAATATAGCTGAGACCAGCTAGAACAGGCCGTGGTAATGTAGTTAGTCGATATGTATTTGAAAGCTGAGCAATAACGAGAACCGAGCAAAAAAGCGGGAATCGGCTTCAAATCAAAGTAGATACAATAAATTCATTGCGCACTAGTGCAAGTGGGATCTCTCTCCATAATTACATTTGTAACTTTTTGTTTTTTTGCTGTCGTGTTTGTTTTGTTTTTGTGTAGCTGACCCTCGCTAATATTAATCATTACCTTTTTTTACAGAGCTCTTTGGACAAGAATCGATTTGTGATAACTTTCCCAAACAACAGAAGGAGAAGAAGGAGCCTTACTGATTCGATGTCGCGACATAGCGAACTCTAGGCGCCAGTTCTCCTTAGCTTGTTCATACCTTCACTTCATTGCTCCGCATGAATTTCAATTTTTTTGTTATTTATAGTCATGTAGCAGCATTTATTTCATAGCCAGTTGTTACTCGTTTAGTTAACATGCAACCTTTTGTATTATTTATTGTCGTTTTCACTGTAAGTTTAAGAACACGCACGTGCAGTCACATACTCTTATGAAAACGCAAGTTCGTTTCTCAGAACTTGATAATTTTTGTTTCAAGTATTTGCGTCCGGTTTTCTTAACAGAAAGTATTTATATAATAGTATGTCTAACATAAAATTAAGACGATAACTGTACATGTGACGCGAAGTCATTACGTCTTGCCAGCCAATCACAGCATGCGTACTATAACCACTAAGTTATAAATTGTCGTTGACGACGAGTGTTCTTTTTACATTAAACTAATATTACAAAAGTATTTTTGTACGCTGTAAATAGGTATTGTGATAAACGTAGCGAGAGTTTAACGGAGTGGACAAAAAGTGTAAAGGACAAAAAGGCGTTAGGGACGTTTAGTGAGTGCCGGCGACAAGTCTCAACTGAAAAAGTTTCCAACCAACACTTCAAAAGTGTCTGACAGTGTCAAGAACTCGTAGCTCATCTCAGCAGCACAGTACCTTCACGGGTTCATTTTCTATCATCCAATTAAATAACGAAGGGGGCACGCTGAAGAAATGCGTTGCCTAGCAACAATGTTGACCTGGCACGGGTTGGCACGGAGAGTTTTGTTATCTTTGCAAAAGAAGTTTCTTTCCCATTAGGCTTCATCTCTTCACCTTCTGACACTGTTGTGATTTGAATACCTTCAATTGCAACAGCTTTAACCCTGAAAGTTGTTAAGAAAGTTCTTGAATGTCTAAGGTTGAAGTGCGCGCCCTGTCGTTGTAGGAAGACATTCACTTTAAGTCGGTAGTCCTCGTGTGTTTTTATTTATTAGGTGCATGTATTTATGTCAATGGCGGATTCATTGATCAATAGAAGACAGTGGGTTCATTGATCTGTAGAAGACAACATTTGCTGAATAAAATGTAGCATTTTTTTCTTATTTATTGTTTATTATTATTATTATTATTATTATTATTATTATTATTATTATTATTATTATTATTATGCGCGAGTTAGCCGGGAAAGCGCAAAGTTACAGCCAAAATGCGAGCTAATAGACTTGGATCTTTGCACAGAGCGAAATCAAGTACAACATCCACCTCTACCCACGCGAAGAAATCGCCAGTCACACCGCAAACCCCCACCCGGGCGCGCGCCTCCTTGTCTCTACACAGTGATTCCAGAGTGATGTACTCGTGTGTATGTATAAGCACAGTAGAAGGGAAACTGGCCTTGCTTAGTCAGTTAAAGTGGAGCCCTCTTTAACATGATATGGGAAAGGTTACCACACGAGAGAGTTGGGAAGTGCTGGCTTTTGTTCACACCAAATCTCTGCTAGCATATTTCGGATTCCCACTTGCAGAACAGTATTTAACTTTTTTTAGCCCTACTGATGATTTTTACCGTGACTATGGTAAATTGGGCTTATGAAGGAAGTTTTTTTAGGTTCCTTATGTTCCAATAAACACTGCTGGCCACCGGCTTGCTTTCTTGCAAAAACGCCCACAGCAATACACAAATGAAAGCTCCCGGACAAGAGTGCAAACTGCCGCCTCCAATGGGCAGAGATGGCGTACACCTAAAATGCAAGTGTGGATACCAAGAAAATACAAGTGATAAGTGGGACATTCCATTTTATTAAAAACTGGATCATTGGATAATACAATTCAAGAGTTTTCATTGGTTTGGCAATGATGGTATACAGTCAAACCTCCCGTAAGCGACCACCTAGAATGTCAAGCCTAGGTGGTCGCTTAGGGGAAGTGGTCGTTTACCAGAGCTTACACCATTTTGGGTCAAACTTTGGCCTCGTAAAGTAATTTTATGACATTTAAGGTCGTCCCTTTTAAGACTGATAGAGTACAGTGTATGTGCATTTTTTCTTTAAATTGTTAAATGTTTTATTCACGCGAAAAGTAAATTTTGAGAAAACTGAAAAATGCTGTACTACCCAGGAATGCAATAATGTTATAACTCCTCATTATTATATAGACACGAGTGTTTTATTGGAAAATACACCACTCGTAAAATTCATACGAAACCACATCCGGGACTAGAGTGGCGTATTTTCCATATCCTCACTAGCGAAGATATCGATGATTTCACTGATATCAAGTTGCTCTCTTAAATTGTACTTAAATTCGTTGGTGTATGATCGAAACATCTTCGGGTCTTCCTCGAAAGTCTTCGGCAATCTTCGGAAATTTTCGGAAAATGTTCGGCAACGTTCGTGTGACCTTCGAACAAGTTTTTACGAATCTTCGGAAATCTTCGGGAAATCGCCAAAAACGCCGTCATCGGTGTGTCAATATAATAAAAAGAACATTACACGTTAGCTCGAAGTTATGAATTTGATGTTCTCGTGGCAAGAACAATATATTGTTCTTGCCACTCTAACATAAAATTCATATCTTCTCGCCACCGTGTAATATCCTCTATATATCCAATTTTCGCTCCAATATCTGTGAAGTGGTCGCTTACGAGGGTTAAAAACAAAAGAAAATTTCTAACTTTTAGCTCTAAAAGTGGTCGCGATCGCTTACAAGAGGTGGCCGCTTACAAGAGGTTCCAAATATAATGATTTGACTTGAAAACTTTTGGTATTTTGGAAAACTGGTCACTGAGGAGAGGTGGTCGCAACCGGAGGTTCGCCTGTATGAGCCACTACACCACGCTTTACAAATGTGCTAAGCGTTCGCGTAACTTTCTTGGGCGTTTTCAAATTTATTTTATGTTAAGTTTTCTATATTTTGGGGGCGTTTTTTCATAAAACAATTATTCCACTCGCGCTTGTTGGATATGGTGATATGATAAATAGCCAACTTGGCGCTTGGCGCCTCTTTGGCTATCTATCATCTCATAGCCAACGCGCGCTCGTTGAATAATTTAAAGAAACCGAGTCATAACTATTTTATACGATGCCATTGAAAATGCAGTGGTCAACACAATCTGTGCGACATAGGCGCAGCGCATGATGGGATAGTTGCGCGAGAACGGCAAAGACCTACAGAGGGTGCAAGAAATGGCACTGTTCTGCCGATTTTCCTGACAATCCTCAAAAATTCTAGCAATATCCACTTTATTTAGCACGCGCCAACCAATAAAAACACAGCTTACACTATCACCGGGATAAGAAACCGGGATAAGCTCCGGCAGCTATGAGCCAGTCGGCTCTAAGGCTTCACTTTTTCACTTTTATACTATCACGCGCGCCAGGACGTAAATGTCAAGTTCTTGAGTTTTAAACCGTATTCCATCCATAAATTGATAAAATGTAGCGACAAGCAATGTGATAATCATTTCTCCTCACAGAGCTGATTCTTGCACCCTCCCCAAACTCAGTCAAACACAAACCCGATGAAAATAAGCATGATGAGCTGAGGTTCTTGACTCAAGCATTTGACTTCACATGTTTTAATTAATGCTATTTGGACTGTTAAAAGAAGCTTAGCCTGAATTTCAGCCGCCTTCTCCGCTCGCTGAGTCACTCGGGGAGAGAGACGACTGAAAGCACTGGGTGATAATCTGTCCGGTGACGTCACGAGTCAAATGTGGTAATTTATCAACCTCGTTCCCAGGGTCCTCTCTCTTCCTCCCTCGAGAAAGTGCCCTGGTTGCGGCTGGTCACGTGTCTGCTAGATCTTTGCAGATTCCAGAAAAATGATTGGAGGGAGGGGCAGGACAGTTAAAGTTTGTCTCCACTGAGCTCACCTACTGAGCCCAGTAGGGAGTGGGATTTGTAACCTCGGCCGAACTCACAGCGAAGGCATTGACACATTCGATATTGGAGTTCAATGCATCAAAGTTCGGCTTAAAGGTTAGCCCTGCATTTTGCTGAATTTTCCCATTGATAGCTGGACGGTCTTTGGAATTTGTGGTGGTGAAAATAATTGACAAAGTCAAGAACTTGGAAATGACGACCACAACAATAAATGAACCGCTCGGTAAATTTAATTTCATTTTTCATTCGGCAAAATCACAACGTAGGTATTTACTCATTTGTTTAGAATTAAATACGTCGTTTGTTCGCCTACAAAGGTAGTTTTGAATTTCATTGAATTACTTCCATCGACAGTTTGACGGTCATTCCATTCTCTTGCGGCGAAAACAAATTACGAAGAACTTGACATCAACAACGACTGAGTGCTAAATACTAACAACTTGATTAAGCAGCTTATATTTTTCGATCGGCAAAATCACAACGGAGACATTGATACCTTCGTGTAGAGTTTGACACGTCCAGTGTTGGGCCAAGAGACTAGCTTTGAATTTGATTGAATTCATCCAATCGACAGTTTGACGGTCATTCGGTTCTCTTTCTGTGAGAAATTCTGTGAAGAACTTGACATCTGTTTTAGCGGTAAGTTCAATTTTCGGCCAAGAAACTAGCTTCTCATATAGCTGAATGCATCCCGTCGATAATTTGACGGTTACTTAATTCTTTTGCTGTGAAAAACTGATTAAACTAATCCGAAGCAGGTTGTTGACGGTTTTTAAAAAAGCACTGAAAAATAAGCAAAGTTCCCTCTCAATTAGCATCTTATACTCATAGAAGTTCAGATCATAGCGACGAAGCATTGGTCAGGCAGGATCTCTGACACTAAACAACTTGCTTCACTTTCAAATAAATAACGTCTGTATAGCAGCGCAACATTCACCTCCCTAGACAGTGTGTAAATTTAAGTTGAGGGCCCACCCTCTGTGCGGCTTTGGTTGGCATACGTAGACACGTGACCAGCCGCAACCAGGGTACTTTCTCGAGGGAGGAAGAGAGAGGACCCTGGGAACGAGGTTGGTAATTTATAATAATAATAATAATAATAATAATAATAATGATAATAAACGAATCTTTAGACAGGATTAATCCATCAGTACTATAAAGTACTGTTATCAAAGGGGTCCTGTAAGATTTAAAAATTTAAAAATTTAAAAAAAAGGTAAAAAGTTAAAAAGGCAAAACTACGTACATTGGAAAACATATAAAAACTCACGATTAAAAATTACAAGTAAAAATGTTCGTTGGCCTTTTGCCTAAATAAGAAGCAGGCATTCTATAGCCCCAGTGCACTATACCATGAGGAAGACATCAAAGACCGGCATGAAACCTTCATTTATTCATCGCTTTGGTCTTCTCGCCAAAGAAATGGAATTCGACTTCGCGCAATGAGGGAATCACTCTGCCAAATATTGCTCTTACTGTGCGGCGATGTCGTGCAATAAATCCGTGAAGCAATTTTATTTCAGGCCTTCATTACAGCGGTTATCAATCACACGCGACCTTCAGCGCAAAAACGCCTAGACAAAACCTACGTTTTGGTGGACATCAATAATCTCCGCCTCCTTACCGAATTTACAAAAAAAAGTCTTAAACCTTGCAGCGGTCTAAGGATGTTACTAAAACTGGGAACGGGGAACGGGGAACCCGGAACGGGAGTCTGGGACGAGTGTACAGCGGGAATCCGCCTAAGAACTCACCATGGCGGACAAAGGAAAAGAAAAGGGAACAATTTGGGGAAATGTGAGGAAGTCTAACGGTTGTAAACGTGAGTTTCTACCGGCTATGCCCCAGAGTCTTATATGGTACTGGGATAAACAAAGCATGAAATAGCACCTGGGGAGAAAATCGAATCGGTATTATCACATGCTACCCCAATCGGTCTGTACAAAATGCAGACTGCAGACTGCAAGATTGCAGACCGGGTACAAAATGCAGACTACAATAGGTACGAAATGCAGACTGCAGACTGGGTACAAAACACAGACACAATATAGACTGTTTTTCGTTAGCCTGTGAACAGGCTCCTGGTGAACCCGAACGAAGCGAGGGAGCCTTTAGACATTCTATTGATGCCGCCGTTCTATGATACCAGCTCCTAGTATCATGATATGATTGGTTAAATCGCTAATTGTTGACAACTTTGAGATGAATATTTGACAGATCTTTGTAAAATTACATGACTCCTACGGTTCGTGACAATAGTGCGTTTGCCGCTCTCTTTTAAGTTTCGGTCTCTCGACCTCTCGTCGTTTCACAAGTGATTTTGAAAGATACTTTATGCTCTGTTATGAAGAGGAATTTTAAGTAGAGGCTACTGGAGTGGAGCCGTTTGGCAGTGCTATAGGTCCTATAGCAACTTTTTTTAGAGGTCAAAGGCATGGTTTCCGGACTTTCCGCTGTTATCTGCTTGTCGCTTCGCGGAGTTTGACACCTCTATCATGCGCTTGTAATTTCTTTAGGCTCATTTCGGTGTTGGAAAATATGTTTTAAACTCTCTAAGTATTGGCTCTGGAGGGACAAAGATAAGTTTGAAATATTCCGTGAACATATTGCCTACTTGCACTCTATATTACGAAGCCCGGCGACGAAGTCGGAACTGTTTGCAAGTACAGAAAATGTAGCTTCTTGACAGGTCTAATTACCTCATTGACTGAATTGTCACAGGCTAATCTCCAAGGGCGCATAGGCACATCAAAAACAAAGTCTGCAGGCTTCCCTGTCCCCGCCCCGATCGCTTCGCTCTCCGAATTCTTCTGTTTCGCGCTCGCCGTCCCTTTCCGTCCTCGCCGAGAGCCTGTTCGCAGGCTAGTTTTTCGTCTGATACGTGACAACATGTCATCTAAAAACATACCGAGAGTCGCGCAGTCGCTTTGCTGTGGTCATCTTTCACCAACATTAGCATTATTGTGGAATATTCCTTGCTCGTTTCTTCATATATTTTGTCTCTAACAAAGCGGCCAGGCCACAGGTTATTTATCTGCTGCTCACCTGATTTGCCAGCTAACTTGCCGATCACCGAAAGGCCACCATGCTAGCTGCCGAATGCGAAGACAGCGGACGACCCACGTTCAAAGATGATCATGTGTTATGTCACTTGTCCCCGATATTATATTGCGCGTTGCTATTTTTAAATATTGATATGACAGCTCGCGCACAAAGTGAGAAGAAGGCTTGAAATTCTATTTAAGAACGACCGTGGCCTGACCGATTGGGGACGTAGCTTGTGATAATACCGATTCGATTTTCACCCCAAGCTCCATTTCATGCTTTGTTTATCCCAGTACCAATCGAACTCTTCTCCTACAAGAACGTACGGGGCACATGATCTGGGGGCACAGCTGGAAGAAATCCACGTTTACAACCGGAACACTTCTCACATTTCTCCAAATTGTTGCCTTTTCTTTTTGTATGTCCGCCATGTTGAATTCTCAAGCGGGTTACCGCTGTACACTGGTTCCCAGACTCCCGTTCCCGGTTCCCCGTTCCGCGTTCCCCGTTCCGCGTTCCCCGTTCCGCGTTCCTCGTTTTCCGTTACCAGTTTTAGTAACATCCAGCGGTCCACTGGTAAAAATTATCATTTTACTTTCAGTATGCTCGCCTAGCTCACTAAATACACTGGCATTAAATATTCCTTGAAATTTGTAACTGAACGGGCGGATCGGGTTTCTCAACCGTCATTTGCATGCATGAATGACCCCGAAATCAAGCAAATCTACACGTAGTCTCCTCCGCAGCCGTTTTTTGGGATGTCATGCAACGCTCCCGCCAAAGAAACGGCTGCTCACATCCGAACCACATTCTTTTCCTTTTGTGTTTGTGGTTTGTTTGAGCTCCGTTGAACAGACCAATCACATAATAGCAAAGTGTGAATGACGTAAGCTTTCGCGAGGAAAGGTCTGCGGTGCGAACACGCGAGGGATTCCTGGCTTTTGTTTCACGTCGCACGTCGCCAAAAATAGGCGGTGTTCGCAGGTTACGATCATGACGGACGAAAAAAAAAGTAAATGAAAGTCCTAAGTACAAGTGCTTCATGTGCTCATCGCTATGTTCAGCTATAAATGAGACAATATATATTTTCTCGAAATGTCAAATTGTAAGCGTCAATCAAGGGCTAAACGCTTCCTACAGATTGTAATCAGGCCGGAAAGAGCGGCATTCAGAACTCGATGTCAACAAATCGAGCGAAGCTACTTGATTTCCTGGTTCCTTTATTAAGTTAAAATAGATATCTTCCTTCTCGACAGTAATTTTTTTGAGTTGGAAGCTTCTAATAATTAACTTGAACTTTGAAGAGTCTTCAGCTACATAGAAAGCTCGTTCAAGCGTCGCCGGTATTTTTCGGCGTCCCTAAACAAAAGCCGGAAATCTGTATGCTTATTTGTGATATCTCCCACGACGGGATACAAAGATAAAAAACATTCCCTGATTGGACAAGTTTCAAAGGGCGAATTTGGTGCGAAAACGTTCTTGAAAATGGAACGGAAGCGGTGATTGGCTAATTTCGTGAAAGGAATGTTGTTCGGATGTGAGCAGCCGTTTCTTTGGGGGGAGCGTTGCGTGACATCCCAAAAAACGGCTGCGGAGGAGACCAATCTACACGCGAACTAAATTATTTCAGTACGTATTTGTCTCAGGGCTACGGACTGAACAAGACTTATACTTCTTGTAAACCTAACAATTTTGTAAGGTAATAAGTTATAAGTTTTATAGGTTTAAGTGTTGTTCAGTCCGTAGCCCCAAGTAAAATACGTGCAGAAGTAATTTGTTCGCTCACGTGCAAATTTGCTTAATTTCCGGGTCATTCATGCATGGGAATGGTCGTTGAAAAACGTCTTCATTTCTTCATTTATAGATTTCAAGAATGTTTAATGCTAATATATTTAGTGAGCTAGCCGTACAAACCGAAAGTAAAATGATAATTTTTACGAGTGGACTGCTGCAAAGTTTCAGACTATTTTAGGTAAATTTCGCATACAGTCGGCAAGGAGGCGGAGATGATTGACGTGCACCAAAACTTAGGTTTTGTCTAGACGTTTTTGAGTTGAAGGTCGCGTGTGATTGATAACCGCTGTAAGTCTTGTTGGGTTAGCTCGCGATTTTCTTCCGCTATCTTGAACGCGCGAAGTTTGGCAATAAAATTATTCAAGTTATTCGAGTCGGGCGAATAAATTAACAGAGTAAATTTGTGATAAACTTCCAACATTCTGCACAACATTCATCGAATACCGTCTACCGTTGTAGTTTTCCTTTTAGTAATGGAAGGGATCTAATATCAATGGCGAGAAAAGCTAAAGAATTGTAATTTCGCGGATGACTGGGAATCAAAAGTCGTTGTCGCACTGAAAAACATCGCGGCTTTCTTTAGCAACGGAAGAATCCAGCTGTTAAAAAGTCTTTGCTGGAATCCGAAGTAAACGTTCAGTCAGGATCACAGCCTGTTAAGTTACTGGGCCGCACCGGAAAATGTCTGGAGACCGTCGCACCCTGTTTTGGCGATTTGCTGTTTGTTGTTTGCTTTTATCTTTTGCGCGAGTCGCTCAGAACTTTCCAAGTCATGATGGTCGGCTTTTTCAAGGACGTGATTATTGGAATAGTCGTTACTCCTTGGGCTATCCCGATTGGTCTGGATTTTGGAACAACAACGGTAATGGAAGAGTGCAGTACAATCGCGCTTATTCAGAGTTCATTGGACAGTCTTGTGGCGGTTGTTCCTGCAGCGACCAGACTGCTACCTGTACTGGCCCCACTGTGTAAGTAGAGTGCTAAAGTTTGCAATTTATTGCTCTTTTCGTAATCAATATTGAAATCTATATCGCATTTGTTTATCTGTGTCGCGAACAACCTACTTGAAATGTGTCAAGTTGTCCCTCCTGATATTGCCTTCTTATCTCACTAAACGACCTATAAATAAGTCCCGGTTGAATCTTATGTTACATTGCCGTAGTTTGTGGTATCGTCGAATAGTAAAAGCAAGTATAATTCTTGCCACATAATTATTAGTGGTTGTTAGCACTTGAGTTTACTCTGTTTTGCTTCAAATGAGTGTATTTTATTTATAACTGATAAAGCCTTGTTCACGCACTTGCGACAATATCGATAAGCTGCTCGCTTCTGATCTGCAAAGAGGATTATAGATGAACATCAAGTGTTACTTCTATGTTGAATGATGTAGAATTGCAATCCTAACCTCTAGCTTTGAACAAACCCGCTTATGCAGTATATCGACAAATCTAAGTACTAATAACAGCTACATAATGGTATCCGGTTACTTCGCTCCATGGTTAGCTCGCTTCAAGTCAGCTCGCTCCAACGCGCATATAACTGTAGATTATCCCTCGTTCTGTCATCCACTGCCAAGCCAAATTCGGATGGCTTAGGTAGCGAACTCGGCCTCTGTGGAGCGATCTAGCTTTTAGTCGGAGCGAACTGACTTGGAGCGATCTGACCTTGGAGCGAAACGACCGTAATTCGCTCGAACCCGTGGATCTCATGTGATCTCGTGTATTACACTGTGATAAAACACGAGGGGCATTTGAGACCACGAGGGAAATGGGAGTTTGATATTATGTTGAGCACCCAAATAACGATGTGTTTAAGTATTCTTATTTTTCTAGAACTGCCATGATCAGACAATGGAACGGTCTCCCCTCTGATGCTGTACCTTCAGAAATTATCTAGACAAATTATTATTATTTTAAGCAATAGACAACAAAGGAGACTTTTGTCTGATTAGCTGATTTGTTACCCTGGTACTCAGACTGTTACTGAGCGCGCGCTGCCGAAATCTTAAAAACAAAGATGGCGTCCGAAAGCGCGATTTCATCGTTGACTTTGCTTCATCGCTAGACTTTCTGAAAAGTCCTTCGTCTTGTTTATTCAGTACCCGCCGGATGAAGTACTTTTCCTGCTTGATTGCCACCAATTTTAGCGACCCAAAAACGGGTCGCTGCGCTTCAACCAATCAGAGGTCCCATGGATATCCCTTGGGGACCGAATTGTCAAACTATGCGCAACGAAACGCGACTTGCGGTTGAATTCAATATGGTGTCGATTGCGAAAGCCATTAGGAACTTTAAGCAAATCGCTACGGCTGGCGCTGATACGGCTGCCGGAAGTAAATTTCTCCCAAAATGAGCATGTACGTCGGTTGCATTCAGCCGTGGCGTGAAATCTGACTGCGTGAGTCGGGATGTTTTGCCGTAGTGGCTACTACGTCAGGTTTATTTAGCTTCTCTGGCCCTTTTCAACGGACATCTCGGCATTTTAAGAATTCCATTGGATACTATATCCTTTAAAGTCAATTTAAGTCAAAGATTGTGTCAAGGTTGCCTCTCATAAGCTTGTAAATCCGTATCCTGGATTTACGATAAGTTTTGGCAAAGGTGTTGGAATGGCGAAGTGAGTCAAGTGAAATATTCGTGTTGAGCACGAGGTTGTTTTTCTTCGGTTAAGTTTGCTTTGAGGCTTTAGTGAAGATGTTTTATATCTGGGCAACTATACGATGCTATTTTGCTTCTTTGAATATTGATATATTTGTGTTCTTCACTCGATATTCTTTGAGATATTATATATTAAATCCATCAAATTGTTATGGAACAAAGTGTCTGGCATTCGCTTTCGCTCAGAAATAATCTGTTCGTCCTAGGAAGGCGAATAACGGCCATCGTCCTTTGAGCGAAGCCATTTGGCTGTGAGAAACTAAATAAATGAGATTTTAAGCTCCTTAGCCGACGTTTCTTTCATCTTTGTATTTGGCTTTACTCGCTTAACTTAAAAATTTGGCAGACCACCGAGACGTACTTTACCCTGACCTTTCCAGTCACGGCAGCCGTAGTAGCACCGGCCGTAGTGATTTGCTTTAACTCCCTATTAACGAAGGTTCAAAGGCCACGGGATATCATGTATTGCGTGACTACCAGAAGAAAACAGTGGAAGCATATCTGTCTGGAAGAGATGTGTTTGTTTCTGCACCAATTGGAGCTGGGAAAAGTTTGACTTTCGAGCTAGCTCCGTAAGCGTTTGATTGTTTGAATGGAGATCAAGCGAATAGCAACTCCATCGTCTTGGTGGTGGTTCCGCTTATTTCCCTGATGAAAGATCAGGGAGACGACTGTTCTGAATAACAGTTACAAGACATTTTAGATCTTAACGTTAAACTGGTATTTGGTCCGGAGACGATTCTCAACAACTATCGCCACATTGTTGTTCCGCCTCTCTCGGCTTCAATGGACTTCCTCGATGATTCGAAGCTTTCTCTTACTTCAAGAATCTTCCGAACTACGGTTTCGTTTTTGTCTGCGCAATTTCGGCACAAAATGTTTGTCAAAAGTGAACCTTCGCCACTGGATATCTCCTTTCCGGCGATCAATTCAAGATTCGAACAAGCATTGGTCCTTTTTTGGCCACCCGATATCTTCAATTGTCGTTTAAAATCTTTGTTCGTAATAACTTTAGTATAGAGTAAACAAATTTGCTCTTTCGACGGAGGAGAAATACACACACGTGCGATTGTTTTGGTCGGAGTGGAACCGATACTCTCCGCATTCAATGAATGAGTTGCCAGTAATCGGATACCCGTGTTTGGGCGAAGAACTCTGGGATGGTCAGGGGGCAAACATTGCTAGTCGCTAGAAGGCAATGTATGGCGAAAGTTGTTTCGAGGTACAAGAAAACGAGTTTTGAGATAGACCAACGCTTTTTCGCCGTCGTTTTTATCGCAAATGGATTTGGGCAATGTTGATATGTCGAATATGTAAGTTTTTATTTGAATAACCGTGAAATATTTGACAAAATCTACCGATAAACTCCATTGCTTGCGTGAGGTTTATTGTCAAATTTACTTCGCGTAATGGTCTGAAAATATTACAAAATTAAGTTGGTATAAATCGAGGGGAAATAACCCAGTAAAGCCTTTTAAGTTGTGTACAGGCTACGTTTGAAAGTTCAGTCATACAAATAATACTGGTAATAAGCCCGATGGCGATCATTGTGCTGTCTGGGGTTGATTTAATGACAAATGAGTCCGCGCGACTCGTGCTGTGTGGCTACTGTGTTGCTCAAAGCCTTTGTTTTGCTTTTACAAGCACGTAAATCAGTGAGTTTCCTTTTCTATAACAGATCAAGGGTGGCTCCTTGAATATATCTCTGAGTATTTGTATTTAAAAGTGCCATTTGTTCGTGATAATGCTTTCCAAAGTTTGGTATTGACGGTTGAATGAAATTGCCCGACACAAAGGGTAGTAGTTCCTTCTGCAATTTTCGATTTCTGTTTTAGAGCTTCTTTTCTGTCTTTATATATAACTTCTTGGATGGTCTTTTCTACCATTTGCTCCGGCTAGCCTCTCGAGATCAGGCGTGTATTGAAATTCTCAATATTCTCTTCAATGTATTTCACAATAAACCTCACGCAAGCAAATGGAAGTTTATCGGTAAATTTTATCACTTATTTCACTGTTATTAAAACAAAAACTTACATTTTCCATGTA
>NW_028301576.1:14207500-14260000 GCF_042242905.1 Orbicella faveolata
TTCCGGTTCCGCTATTTTCAACAAACCGGCAACTGGAGCAAATACACAAAAATCTCAAATTTAAGGCGATAAAATTGTGTGATTTCAAAATAGATCTCATAAAGAGACAATTGAACTTCATTTCGTGCAATTTTGGTCCGAAATCATACTTGTGATTTCAAATCGAACTCGCGCTGCGCACTCGTTCGATTTTGAAATCACGCGTATGATTTCAGACCAAATTGCACTTCACTCAGTTCAATTACCATTATAAATTATTAGTAAGTGGACCGAGTGGAATAAAATTCAAGGAGAAATCAGGCAAACATTCCAAAATCGGACGAGTCAAAACAGAAATATCCGGAATATCCAAGACCGTTCCGGAACATCCTGGAACATCAAAAAAATTACAATACTTATGAAAAAAATATATTAAATTAAATAAAGGAATAACCCAAAAAGAGAAATAAGTAATATAATGGTACTATTTTAGCTCCAAATATGCAAACAAAAAAAAAAAGAAAAGTGCAAATGACTGTAATGAGTGAAGGCTCTGGAGGGAATGTAAAAGCTATCCCCACTAATAATCCATTCCTGCCAGGTGTTCGCCATCAGTTTAATCACGTGACGGTCCCTTATATTTCCGTGTGGTTGAAGAGGTCGATTGCCACCATATTGTTTTGTTGTTGCTGTTTTTTCATGGCAAGCGAAATTTGGGGAGACTACCTGTCCCCGGGGTAGGGGCCTGCTGTGCTCTTCCTAAAATATTCTTTATAGAAAACCAAGATGGTGGCGTTCGAACTCTTACTTATCAACGTCAAGCCTGAGGGGGGTGTGGTGTAGGCTACCCACTGTGAATTTGATTACGAGGTCTGTCCCCAATCCTGGGTAGGGATTTCAATTGTTCACGATGTCCCAGGATAGGGAATATGACATGGTCGCCATCTTGAAGGACCAAGAGTGTCTCAATGGGCCATCTGCCATCTTGTAAATATCCAGAAGTTACTGGGAGTTGGTGACGTCTTTGTCCAGAAACCGATGGAAATCATGTCAGCTAGAAGTCAAAATAAGAGATTAAGTGAATCTATTTTTGCATCCTTCCATACAGGCCATGCATTCTGTCAGTCTATACTTATGCATATTAATAGGAAATAGCTTTGGCTTCGTATATTTTTGTGTCAATGATTTTCTCCATGCATTATATATTCATGAGTTTTCTTTGCCCCAGCGTGGAGAGATATTTTTTACCAACCAGGTTGTCCCGGGGTAGGGATTTTGGCATTTTTTGTCAAAAAATGTCAAAATCCCCACCCTTGCGTTAACAGGTTGCTGTAATTCATGTGACGCAAGTGGTGGGAAAGAAATGGAGCCTCTACTCATTGCGGTCAGTTTAATGAATTGTTCTTTACCCCCTCCCACATACCCGACACCCCACCAGTCAAAATTTCTTTTCATATTCCGAGCTGCTACCATGGCCTGTTTATTTTTATTTGTTTGTCCTTTATTTATTTATTTATTTATTTATTTATTTTTTACTTTTTTATCTGTTATTAGTTATTCCTTTATTTAATTTTTTTTTTTTTTTCATAACTATTATAATAATTTTTTTTTGATGTTCTGGAATGTTCTGGGATGTTCTGTGTTCCTGGTTTTATCGACGGCCTTTGAGAACTTCTTTTGTGCGAAAAAGTGAGTAGTGCCTTCCATAACTGTAAGACATATTAAGAAGAAAGCGATTAAAGCGCGCATAATTGGCGTGCGAATGGTGAAGTATCTAATTACTGGTATCCAATTGCGACTTGTTGAAATCGGATACCTGTAATTAGACACCCACATCATCGTGTGCCCATTACATGACAAATAGGTGAAAGGAGAACCAATCACGATCAAGAATTTTGTTATAGATATGATGATGATGATTACTTATTTATTTTCGTATGTTTATTATAATTGTATCCATAACAAATTTCTCGATCATTATTTGGTTTTCCCTGCGCCTATTTGTCACGCAATCACGTGGATGTCCTTACAGGTATCCAATTTGAACTTTTTGTAATTGGAATTTGTTAATTGGATACATACGCCATTTGCATTTCGATTACGCTTGCTTCAATGGCTTCATTCTCAATTTTTCCTACGAGTTTTAAAACTTGAAGAAAATTCAAATTCGGCCCCGCATTTCACGCTCGTCCGATTTTGAAATTACTCACACGATTTAACTCCCTGAATTGTACTCCGTTTGGTCCAATTACCATTACTTATAATCCATCAAATATTTTTGCTCGCGCGCGATTGGTCTAAACAAGTCACATGACCGAATATTTCCCAGCTAAAACTGGAGAATATCCGAGAATATTCCCCAATTTTCAAAACTGTGCGCGTTGCGAAAAAGATTTGAAGAATAATAACAGAAGAAGAATAAGCTCACGGTTTTCCTCGAGCTACGCTCTCGGAAAACTGTTTGCTTCTCGGAACAGGTAATGTCCGCGGACAATTATCCTAACATATTTTCGCACCAAATGGAGGCTATTGTTTATTTATTCTGTATATTAAGTAGATATATTGATACCATATGTGTGTGTATTTTTCTATTACATGTGATATTTAAATTAGCATTATTTTATTATTCCGATGTTAAAGTTAACATGATAACTGTATATAGCGGTAGTTTCTGCTGACTCAATAAATGTAAATGTAATCGCGTAAACATAAAGTCATGAGAAGGAAGTTATGTCTTTATGATTGCAGAATGAACATGTTCACATAAATGTGACATGTTAGCAAGATAACAACATTAACACATCAACAGAAGGAAAAAAACTGATCTTTTTCCTCGTGTATGGCAAGCCGTTTGTAGCAAAATTAAATCCTTGCAATATATGTTTAATCCTTTAAATAACGGTTTTATCTAAAGATAGAAAAAGGCATTCAATCCAATGGTAAATAAAATTTTTGGTTCAATTCAATCTTTTAATTTTCACGATTCAATCCAATACCTGGAATATTGATTCAATCCAATACCTAAAATATTGATTCAATCCAATACCTGGAATATTGATTCAATCCAATACCTCGAATATTGGTGCAATCCAATACCTGAAATATTGATTCAATCCAATACCTCAAATATTGATTCAATCCAATACCTCAAATATTGATGCAATCTTCCTGGGCCGAGCGCGGCCAACAGGAACGAGAGTAACTAAGCACTAGAGAGCACTGAAAACATGGCGGGCGAAGGAGAACTAGAGTTAGAAGTTGAGTTTCCTAAGTTTCTTGCAGACATCTTGGATAAAACGGAAATAATTTTTGAGAACTTTGACTCAGAAGTTGGAATCATGGAAGACCATTTCTTAAAATTCCTGTTGAGGTGCTCGAGGAACTTTGAGGACTAGGATTCATCTGGACAACGATAACAAAGATGATTGGAGTTTGGAGATGGACAATTCACAGAAGATTGACAGAGTATGGCTGAGAAGATATGAGGGGTTTCAACAACTTACCTGATAAGGAACCGAAATCATTCAAGAGTATGGATATAATTTCATTGCAGGTTTCTTTAAGTCCATTGGGTTACGGGTTCAACGGAGAAGAATAAGAGAAAGGTTAGCAAAATTAGATCCCCAAAATACTGTCTTGAGATGGGGTGCGTAAATTCGCTTTGGCATCTGGATGGACATCACTCTCTGATCCGATGGAAAATATTAATTCGGCTGTATAGACGGATTTTCACGGAGAATAATGTTTTTGAAATGTAGTGCCAGCAATAAAGCAGAAACAGTTCTTGAATTCTTTCTGGATGCCGTTAAGAGAGACGGAGAATTTTGGCCTTCGAGAGTACGAGTAGATCATGGTGCTGAAAACGTTGGTGTGTGCGATACAATGGAGCAGGTTAGAAGAGAGAAGAGGGGCAGCTTCACTGCAGGGCCATCAACACAACCAACGAATTGAAAGATTGTGGAGGGATGTTTCCGTTGTGCTTCCCACTTGTACTTTTACACTTTTTGTAGTATGGAATTGTCAGGCATCCTGGACACTGATAATCCAGTGCATCTTTCCACCTTACACTTAGTTTTTCAACCAAGGATAAACCTTGCTCTTTGCCAGTTCACTGAAGCTTTCAACCACCAAAATGTAAGAACAGAAAAAAAACTGGTTGCCATACCAAATGTGGCTTAATCATATGATGCAGCCTGAAAACCCCCTTTCAAATGGAAAGTCATATGATTTTGAATACTATGGTGATGATCCTGATGGTCCAACTCCATTGGACAGTGATAACAATGTTATAGTTGAAGAAATTGACCTGGGACAACATGATTCATTGCAGTCATTTGTATTGGAAAGGGTAGATCCCTTAAGATAATCAAGTCAAATGGGAGTAGACATCTTCCAAGAGGCTCTAGAACTAGTGACAGTTAAACTTGGGCAACTGACAATTGTATAATACTACATGTGTGTGGGCTGGGTAAAGGAGATTATGGCCCTTAAAGTATTTTGGCAACTCAATTCACAACAGAAAACCTCACCCTGTATCAAGTAAATTATTTTCTCATCTTCCTTTTCATTGATATACAAAACTCAGAAACTGCTTGAATTACAGAATGCCTAACTTCTAGCAACACAACTAAACTGAAGAGAAATCAGGGCATTTGATAACTGCCATGTGCACTACTCTGCCTTGTAGATTTTTCAGGTGCTTATCAAAACAGATGTTAAAATGTGGCAAGGTTAATTTGTTATCTTATTTTCAAAAGTACCCAGGAGACAAGACTAACCTCTTGGTGCACTGGCGTAATGGCTACTAACAGGACTCATGTCACTAGCCAAAACTAACCTTGCACCAGCCAGCCTTTTTCATACACAGCTTCACTGACTTTTTTATAAGAGTGGTCAATCTTGAACATTTCTTGTTGCATCTAAAATGTTAATAATAATCACTAAGAAAATTTCACTCCCACAAACACGAATCCTGTTTTTCTTCAATATGCTTATGTTCAATCTCTGATGTACTTTTATCAGTGTTGCCATTTTCTTTTATCTCCCTTTAATAGTTAAATATTTATCATATGCTTATTAAGGCAATTATTTCCATGAAATTCACTCATAGTTTCCCTGTTTTCATTAGTTTCTATTCTCTTCAGTTTTACTTTGTCAGGATAATTCTCAATTTTGTCTTCATCCAGTAGACCAGTACTCCATTCCATCATGATTGTCACAATGGCTAGTGAAAGTGCAAAATCTACTATTCAAAACTGAAATGTGTGGCTAGTTGGCAGTAGTGTTAGCCTTGAGCCCTGGGTACCCGATAATATTCACAACAAATTGGTGCCATGTTTGTAATAGAATATCTAGAAAAACATCGTTTTTAGGAAAGAAGTACCACATGTGGGTTAAATAATGCAAAACATGAGACAACAACATTGAAAAACTTAAAACACATCCCAATGTTCAATGATTGCTGTCTTGTAAAATGTAAAGGTTCTTATTTCAAAAATAACTTAAAGCCAGGTTTACACAAGCAGTTTTTGTGAGAAACATGTTTGACTGTGCACACGGCACAGCAAAAATTTTGTTTACAGTTCAAAGTTTAGTGTGCCAGTAATGATTGGACAGCAGAAATATGCACAATACCAAAGACCAATGTGGTAGCAAAATTTGCCACAGTTTATGTTATTTGCCACAAAAAGCTAGCACACACAGCTTTTAATAAACAAATATGTTTGTCTCATAAAAATTGGTTAACTTACATCTACAAAAGCGGCAGTAATAGAATCTAAATTTTCCGTGTCCCTTGTGTCTCGGTTGTAGCAACGTCTCATTTACCTAAGCAGACTAATGGTTTGATCAAGAACTTCGGCGTGCGCTTCTGCAACTTCTGAGTCAAAATTCTCAAAAATTATTTCCGTTTTATCCAAGATGTCTGCAAGAAACTTAGGAAACTCAACTTCTAAATCTAGTTCTCCTTCGCCCGCCATGTTTTCAGTGCTCTCTAGTGCTTAGTTACTCTCGTTCCTGTTGGCCGCGCTCGGCCCAGGAAGATTGCATCAATATTTGAGGTATTGGATTGAATCAATATTTGAGGTATTGGATTGAATCAATATTTCAGGTATTGGATTGCACCAATATTCGAGGTATTGGATTGAATCAATATTCCAGGTATTGGATTGAATCAATATTTTACGTATTGGATTGAATCAATATTCCAGGTATTGGATTGAATCAATATTTTAGGTATTGGATTGAATCAATATTTTAGGTATTGGATTACACCAATATTCGAGGTATTGGATTGAATCAATATTCCAGGTATTGGATTGAATCAATATTTTACGTATTGGATTGAATCAATATTCCAGGTATTGGATTGAATCAATATCTTACGTATTGGATTGAATCAATATTCCAGGTATTGGATTGAATCAATATTTCAGGTATTGGATTGAATCAATATTTTAGGTATTGGATTGAATCAATATTTCAGGTATTGGATTACACCAATATTCGAGGTATTGGATTGAATCAATATTCCAGGTATTGGATTGAATCAATATTTTACGTATTGGATTGAATCAATATTCCAGGTATTGGATTGAATCAATATTTCAGGTATTGGATTGAATCAATATTTTACGTATTGGATTGAATCAATATTCCAGGTATTGGATTGAATCGTGAAAATTAAAAGATTGAATTGAACCAAAAATTTTATTTACCATTGGATTGAATGCCTTTTTCTATCTTTAAATAAAACCGTTATTTAAAGGATTAAACATATATTGCAAGGATTAAATTTTGCTACAAACGGCTTGCCATACTCGTGTTGCTATACCTAAAAATATTCTTGATCAGCCAAGCTAAAAGCTCTTGGACAAGAGCGAAGAGCTTGCTTTGATGAGACTTGTTGGTCAGAGAAGGTTGCAGTCATGTTTGTTATTCATAATTTTTATGTTTAGATACAATGTACTAAGCTTTTGGCAAAATTATGCAAAACCAGGGGAAAGTGGTCCTCACAACAGTAGTTTTAAAATGTCAATTATAAATTTACGACACTTGGCAAAATGCTATACGATACCTGTGTACATTGACATCTTTGTTAATATGTCGAATGTGTTTTCCAGAAACATTAGGAACTTAGCAGTAGAGAAGTTGAGCACTGAGGACCTTGCAGTCACAACTGAATACATGTAAGTAAAATAATTAACAATCGTGATCTGAAGTGGAGGTAAATATTAGCCTGCGAACAAGCTCCCAGTTGGAGGAGCAAGCACAGCAAAAATTTGGCGCGAGGCGTCGAGCAAGCTTTGCGCCGAATTTTTGCTGCGCTTGCTCCTCCAACTGGGAGCCTGTTCGCAGGCTAGGTAAGTATCCACCACTTACACTGATTAGTTCCGTTAAATTATTAATTAAATTGTTAATTGTCAAGCATGTCGTCCTTGAGCCTTTGATATGGAGGGCAACCTCACCCCACGTTTTGACACTGACAAATTAAATCATTGATTGATTGATTGACTGTCACTGACACAGAGGTGAATAACTGTTTTAGTATATACCAGACAAAGTGTATATATTTTTGTTTGTGAAAGCGAAATGGGAAGCTCTTTTGTTTCTCTTTGGCTTAAACAGCCAGAACATGCAAAATGCAAAATTCACGTGTGCATGGAATATACTAGTTGAGAAAATAACTCTCGAAGAAAGGAGTTGAACAACGCAAATGACTTGTAGATTTGGATTTAAAAAGATATAAAACAAGATATATATCACTGCACAGTATTAATTGCTATGAAAATGAAAGTTGTACACATTTGTGAGGGTCTCTAAACATGCTGCAGTTGAAGCATTGCAGGAGAGTATTCTTGTGTGAGACATATGCAACTGCTCTCTGAGAGTGCCTCCTCCCGTCCAGGTGTAAAATGTGTAACTGGAAACCAAAGAAAACCTATCACAAATGCTTGTGGAACACAATGTGCCTGGAAAAGGATAGCCCTAGTGGAGGGTGAGGGGAAGCAGGTGCCTGGGGCAGACTCCCATAGAAAAAGGACAGGGGTGCTTGTCGTACCTTTTCGGGTTTAAAAACGCGGTTTTGTTACCTCTTAGGGTGTTCACCCTCGACAGGTCAACAGCTGGTGCTTTTGCGCTACCTTTCAGGGTATTGAGCCAAAAAGAAATGACCGGAGATAATTAATGTGTTGTTTTAGAATTGGTACCTCTTGGGTGTGAAAAAACATTTCAAGCCACACCCACAAAACAGGATCTTGGCACTTCTTAGGGGTTCTTTTTAAAATTTCTGACGCGCACCCTTGTCCTTCTTATGTGGGAGTCCTCCCCGGGGGCAGGTGACATACTAGTCTAGACAGCTTTATTCAACGAGAAGCTGGGTTCTCTCCCAGGGTCCAAACTACTACTCTTTTGTCTTGTGTATACCACTTTTGACAGAAAAAGATAACCCTCTGTTAATAGGAAATCGTATCCATTTCATATATGTGTACAGTAGCAACTCTGCATTTCTTTTCTATAAGCTTGGACTGAGTTACATATACATGTAACCCTACTAGCTAGTGAGAAATGTCCATGCCAATAACAATTAAACCAACAGCCTGAGGGAAGTATTGAAAATGCGGGAAAATAATATTATTGGAAAGTCTACAGTAAGAAAAGTACATTTGTATGTACAACATATTTTAAAAGGGCCTTAAAAAAATCTGAATGGCTGCTAGATGACTTCTAGAGTGTGGTGGCGGCATGGACTTTGTATATAATGTAAATAGCTGTGGCATAGCTACAATACAAGGCAAAAATGTGGTACTAACATTGTCTTCACTATTTTGTAGAACAATTTTCAACTCTGGCTTGGTTTATATCGATGCCTTAGCTTTTCACAACTTGACAAGTTTAAAGACATTGTAAGTATTATTACTTGTAAGTGCAAGTTCCATATTATACTCAATGCAAGTTTAAAATGTAGGGCATACTAAGAGTAAAATGATTATTAATAATTATGATAATAAAGCAAGGCAAAGTGTTTGTTGCAGTTAATCAAAGCATCTTCTGTATATGTAGCTGTGTCCTCTTGAGAAAACTCCACCAAAAAGTTCAAATATCTAGTCTAAACAGGATTGACAAACGTGTCTGTGGATGAGAACTATGCATTGTGTCACTCCCACGTATAAATTTTAATATTCGCTCCACAGAAATTTGGCCAAAAATGCACTGACTGACTTTCCAGATATTTCAAAGAATGTTGCACTTAAAGAGCTGTAAGTAACTTCATCGTTTTGTTATGTCTAGTATTATTCTCGTGTAAGTGTACATGGTGACCCAGCCTTATCACCACCCCCTTTTTTATTTTTATTTCCCTTGAAGCATCAGTATTCCTTATTTTGCCCAAAAATGCAAATGTTCTAGTTTGTAATCAATGTTAAGGAAATTTTGTGATTCCCTTTTTGCAAAAAAGATCAGAAAGAAAAGCTTTTTAGGTTTCCAAGAATATAGGGGAAAATTAGTTTAAATTTGTATTTCCCAATAGTTCAGCAATGTAGTCTGTAGCTCTTTTGAAACTCTGCCAATAATTATGTCAATCGTGCGTGAACCAAAGTTGGAGGGTATCACCAGTACATTTCAGGGTGCGTTCGTGAATTCAAACCTTTCAACTTATATTGTCTGCCAACCAATGAAGGGAAGTAAATTCAGCTTAACAATAAACTGTTTTCTTGTGCAAGTACAAGGTGTCAGAAGACGAAAGTTGTTGAGACTAATTAATGAATGGTCTGCCTAGCTGTCTGTGTTCCAAAATTTGGGATACTGAGGCAATTAATTAATACTTATGGAACAGTTAAGCTGTCTTAGTAAAGTAGTAATATGATTTGGGAGTATGGATGGAATTCTTCCAGTTTAATATGCTAGTTAGTAAATTAAAATAAACTGAACGGAAAAATTGTCAGTTACTGATCCGTTTAGAAAATGCAAATTTGTCAACCATAGAAGGAAAAATCTGGGGAGATATTTAACACGAAATGGCGAAATGATGAAATGGCACCAGGGTGAGCCTATTATAGCACTCAGGTTAGCCTAAATATCACTGAGTTCACAGTAGTTAGCTTTCAATAATTGTAAGGCTAAGGTTAATCGTTATAGACCCCCTGTATCCTAAAATGAGTGCAATTTTGTCATTTTGCTATTTCATGTTTAAAGCACGGCCAAATTTTTGTTACATGTATACTTAGTAAAGCTATGTTTACACATGGACCTATTATGTATCTCCCATTCAGTGACTTGTATGCAAATAAAATCCAACTGTTTCTCCACAACTTCACCAACTTGCCGAAGGCTTTGGTTAGAATGTGAGTCAAATTTCTTTTAATTGTTGATTCCTTTGTTGTTAAGTATACTGCTGACTTAATTAATTTTCATAATTATATCAATTTCCTTGAATTGATACTAAAGTATTAGGTATCTGAGGGCTGGTTAAAAAGAATTTTGAAGTAAATTTCAGAAGCTGTAAGTTTTCTTGGGTTCCACATACATGTATGTACATGTATTTGACCTTCCTAGAAATTAGCTGAAAAATTAACTGCTAGTTTATCAGTAATTCATCTTTAAAAAGTATGCTATTGAATGAACAGCGAATTATCCTACTTATTTAGTACATAAATGTGTTGTTAATAGATGCAGCTTGCACATGCACCAAACCGTGAAACGATCCCTTCAAATGAAACCACTTAGACAATGGTCCTAAGTCACAGGACTCCAAAATACTACAGCCACTCAAATTAACTTAAAGACAGTACTGAATTACATTGCACCTTACATGTGTGCCAACTCAGTACCATGAAACAGCTGAAAATAAACTTAAAGTTAAATAGAGGATAATAAAAGGGTGCGCGTAGATATGGTATTTTTCTTGGAGTGTCCAACTTGATATCTCATGAGTGAGCTGCGCTCACCCATGAGATATAAAGTTGAATACGAGAAGAGAATTTCCATATCTACAAGCAGCCATAAATTATTATAGAAACATACTAATGACGATTTTTTTGACGATTTTCCGGAGATTTTCGAGCACTTTCCGAAGATTTCCGAAGATTTTCCAAAAATTTCGGAAGATTACTAAAGATTACCGAAGATTTCCGAAGATAATCGAAGATTTCCAAGGAAGAACCGATGATGTTTCGATAATACAGCAACACATCTAAGTACTTTTTGAGGGATTATGTAACCATAGCAATGGCGATCTTTTCACTTTGAAAATAACATGTTATTTTCACGTGTGAAATAACATTTTATTTTCACGTGAGAAGATATCACGTTTACGCGCGAAAGCTTTGCTGGTATTTCGCTGGTGTTTATATAAAAAATAATTTTATTATCTGCAGTATTCTGATTGAGAATGAGATTGACTGGATTCCAAATGAATGGTTTGATTTACCCAACCTAGAATACATGTAAGTATGAATAATTCAAGATGAACTCAAGGCTAGATTCATGCAGCTCTCCTTTAGTAAGACCAATGCATCTTTACCAACTTTTGTATTTAAACAATCAAATACTTACAAAGGTACATCCTTACCTAGGAGGGGTTCGTGAATCTGGCTCCAGCTGTCATGCTATTTCAGAATACAGTGAAGTCATTTAACATAACATTACTTTCATCCATTGAAAAATGAATTGAACGTAACTGAATTCAGCAGTACTGTCTGAAAGTGAAACATTTCATTGGCAAATTGATGGATGAAAGCAGGGCAAGTCGTCCCATGGGTTAAGTCAACTTTGAAAATATGCCCCATATTTGCGGTTTGGAGCACTTTTAAACAACTATGTTTAATCAATTTGATCAACAGAACATACAATTTTACCCCATACTGGGCATGTCCTGGAGTACACATGCATGGCACTCAAGCTGAAAATAGTAAAATTTGGGCTAGCATTAAGTACAAATCTGATTTTTGAAACCTGAAGATTTCTGTTTAAGATGCTTAGCGTGTATTCAAAATGTCACATAAATGGACCTTTTTAATAATGTCGCGAAATAGCAACAATTTTTCGCATTTTTCAAAGAAACAAAAAAACCACCTCCATAGTTTGAATTATTTATCACGCGGAATTTAGAAAATCTACAAAGTTTTAAAAGAATCCATTGCAAACTCATAAAACTGTGGGACCCCAAACTTACATGCAAATGTATTCCAGAGGGCATGCATTGTCCCACTGGCATACATCTCTTTGTAAAAAATGGCAAGTTAGGGTTCCCATTCTCATATATTTTTGATTTTGCAATGGGTTCTAATGAAATATTTCGATAAATTGAGTGATGCGGTATATTTTTTGTTTGAATGGAAAAATTGGAAAAGCCTGACATCGTTAAAGAGGTCCATTGTTTTGTACTTTGTTGTTGTGTTACTTTGTTACAGAGCCCTTAGCAGGAACAAATTAAAGAAGTTCCCTGGAGGATCTTTCAAAAATTGCCAGTCACTACGATATCTGTGAGGACAGATATGTAATAGTTCTTTTTATACTAAATGCCATAAGTTAGCAATTGCTCTGATTAGTGTTAAGTAGCTCTTAATGTCTTGTATCAGTTATTGCAACAGAAACGTATTTTTTCGGTACTGATTAAGGATATACATGTAAACTATTAATTGCTGATACTAGCCAATTGAAAGTAAAATATTAAATACAGCTAGTTCTAAAAGATGACAATTAAGCTTTTAGCTTGCCATAGGTGAATGTTGTGCCAATGATTCATATGTGTTAAATACATGTATCTACGTTATCTCTACAGCATCTAGAGATGACGAAGCTACATCACCTTCAACTCCACCTAATAACCCACAGACCATCTCTAGAGTCCTTGCACTTTTAAACTCCTTCAAAAAGCAGTTGGCTTTGAAGAGTAAAACTCTTAAAAAAACCTGAGACCACAATTAGAAAAAACTAGTGATATAAAAAAGTCTTTGGTGGAACTTGACCATTTCTAGCTGTTGTTGTAAGAAACAATCTAACGAGATAACAAGTAATGATAACTCATAAAAAGTTTTCTTGCTTGTGGTTGGTAGGTCTGTGGATCAGAATGAGATTGTCAGCCTCACTGTTCCTAACATGCGACCTTTCTTTGGAAAAGACTCGCAGCTTGTTCACTTGTGAGTTTTCTTTTTTCTTGTTCAGAGGTTTACTAAGTACAGGTGCAGCTGTATAAAGCAACTACAGAGTAGACTGAGAATCAATTTGAATAACTCAAGGGTTTATTTCCTGAACCTGAGTGAACAGTGATATTCATAAACTATGGCATTGCTGATTAATGCTTTATCATCATCTTTATCATTATTCATCTTAGATGTCATTGTCGTCATCATCATTGTCATCATCATCATCATCATCATCAACAACGACATCCTCATCATCATCATTGTCATCAACAACAGTACAAATTGCATTTTAAAGTGCCGGTATACATGCAAAAGATTCCTAACTAAGGCATTGTCCTCTTATACGTGAAATTTATTTATTTATATTTTGTAAAACTTCTAACTTCAAGTATACATTTTAGGAATGTAAGCAACAACCAAATCTCAACTATTTCTACTGGAGCATTCTCCAACTTAATCCATCTTCAAGTTCTGTAAGTATAGCAGCAAAACAATTTGTTTTTTATTCAGTGTAATAACTTTTCATGCTCTTTTTTGTTACTTAATGCACACCTCCACTTCTTAGCTACTTACCATGGTTTCCAAGTGTCAATAACAAATTCCTGACCAATGGGTCATCAATATTCGTATCCATCACTCTTAAAAATTTTCCGTTGCCTGTATTGCCAGGTAACGGATTCGTCATATCGATCTTGTTTTTTGACCTGTTTTTTGATCTCTCATTTATCTGGAATTTAGAGTCATCAATTTTCAAGATTAGCCACTAATGAAGTAATGATACAAATTTAGTCAGTTTAACATGGTGGTACTTACATTAAGATGATTTCAGCAGAACATTCGAGCAATGATGTCAAAATTTAAGTTACCAAAAAACCTCATGGAATGGTATTGTTTTGAATACAGTTAAGAAAAACGTATCGAGACTTGAGATGTCAAGCTGACCCCGCGAGAGAAAATTGAACTTGAAGTTATCAATATTTCACTTAAAACAGACGTTTCACTGTAAGTAAAAACACAGCAGCACACGCTTTAAACATTCTTAGGAGGTTTGACATTAACTATCTAGAGAATGCTTGAGTATTTAATCGCGGGGTCACTTAGAGAAATGAACTATTAAAAGTGAGTTGTTTTAGACATTATTCCAAACGTTACCTTGCTATGAGTAGATTTTTAGTAAATAATTTTTGCACTTATTGCTCTAACTTTCAGCGGAATCTGTCTTAAGTATCTGTATACCCCAAAATTGACCATTTTTTAAAGAAATTGTTTTTCGCTTTTTAAAATAGATCTTATTACGATCTTCATTTAAAAACAATTCTACGAAAAAAGATTGATTCTATGCAAAGTTACATACGCTAAACGTTTCTTTGCATTAATTATCTCTAATTGATAGCTGTCAACGGGTTGTCATGAGAATTAGTAGAGAAGCAGTAAAAGCTGAAAGACAAATTGCCCCATTTGAACGATTACCAAACGTTTGTGTTTGGTATGGACGAGCTGGTCTGGGTGTTCTCCATTTGTAGATTGTTGCTTTAAGCTTAAATATGGCGTCGAAGAAACGCCAAAGTTCGTGTCCATTTGCAAGTTCAAAGAAAGCACCACAGAGGAAAAAGTCGGGGGAAAAGGGTTCAAAATTGGGCTGATGCGTTAGGTTCCTGCTTCGAGCAGGAGAAGTTACTTGCACTGGACGAAGAAGAAACAGAAGCGAAAAGAACGCGGAAGAACGCCCCAAAGTATATTCTCCTTCTTATCTCAAAACGAAAAATTTCAGTGAGTGAAGCGCACAGTTTGAGTTCGTTTCCGACGAGTTTTCAACGTTTTTCGCTGAAATTTGGAGAGAATGTTGGCGGATAATCAGGAAAAAACCCCGTTTCGGGAAATTTAGTGAAAAGAATACGTGTTTTATCAAAACTCAAAGTTTAACTACGTGTCAAAGACAAACCAGACAAGTAATCAAAATTCCCTGACATGGTTTTTTGGAGGAGGCATTTTTGGAGAAAGGTGTCAAGAAGACAGCGATGTTGATCACGTCGTCCCGCTCAAATCCGACCGGAAACGAACTTGATTAGTGAACCTCTGTACTTTGCGAAATAGGGCGCTATATTCGGAAAACCTTAACTTTTTTAATTTTAATGAATATACCCTCGTACTCTACACTTAAGCTTTTAGAAAGTATATACTTTAGTTGGGCTTGCGTGAAACGTCCGACCGTAAAGCAGCGCGAACAAATTATGGTTATTTGGGGTATACTGATACCTTAAGCATAATATTGATGAAGCCAATTATGTTGCTTAACATGCAAATTGGCACAGAGCGATTTTTCTTCCGGACCTGGTTATGATCATATTGCATCAAATGTGTTCATTATTTTTTGTAGTCGACGAGTTAACTGGAGTGTTCTGTCAAAGAACAAAAGTGGTGTATGGAAACTGGAAGTAAAAACTAAAAATTTACGATGAACTTACAATTTGTTGGAAATTAATGGCGAATTTCTTTATGAGTTGCAGCGAATGTTGTCTATCACCCTGATAAGAAATCCTGTTTACTTACTGTTAACAAAATAGGCAATTTTAACTTATGTTTTTTCTTCTTCTTCTTTATCCAGTGAGTTACACATGAATCATTTGAAAACCATCGGTGCTTATGTGTTTTATGAAATACCAGAGCTGTTACATCTGTAAGTGTATCTCTCTGTTGTCACTTCTTAGTACACTTTTGAAAGTTTCTTTGGACTGGGTTCAATTGGTTGTGAACTCCTCTTGTAGTAGAACTTTTCAACAATTTGGCATGCTATCAATCAAAATTTGCAAATAAATAAAAATGGGTGTCGCCAGGCATGTTTTTGAGGTATTAGCTCTTAAAGCCAATTTTAAGGGTGTTTTAACAGATTATGCTGTTGCTATGGTAAGCTGTTAATAATGCCCAGAAAATGATAACTTGCGACCAGACAACCTTTGTTGGGAAATCCTCCAAGAAATAGTATGATTGCAGGTTAAGAAAATCACTAAACTTCTTCACCAATGATTGAGGGCATGTTTGATGCCGTCGCTGTAGCATCAACTGATTAAAAGTGGTGTTAGTCATCCATCAAAGTCCAAGTGCTTGAAAGTTTTGGAAACTGTTACCAACTTCCTTCTTTAGTTGTACGAACCCAAGCCAATCCGAAATGGATCTGAAACTAAATAAAAGCATGCACTCCCCTTCCCTATACAGTCCAAATTGATATTCTCAGTCAAATTGTGCAGCATTACAACCTTGTTGTCCTGAATTTTCTTAAATTACATTACAGAGTTCCTTGGATTGTTTGCACCTACAGTGTTTAACAACAGTAGTTTGTCTGTAATTTTAGACTGTATAACTTGATTTCTGTAGGGATCTCCGAGGGAACCATTTGCAAATCATTACAGCAGAATCGTTCAGTAGTCCATTTAAAAATCTTCCAAAGCTGAAAGTGTTGTAAGTAGAATAAAACATGACTGATGGAGTTTTAATGTTAATATCTTCCTTGTTTGGATCTTTGTTACAGTTGTTTATTTCCACAGTATGAGTTGTAAACTGTTCTCCAATTGTTGGATTACGAGAGTCTAATGGTACTCTGTTGAAGGACACGAAAACCGTCACATGTGAAATCAGTCACCTCAGATGATTTCACTTGTCATTTTGTTATCACTGTCTGTGCAGTGGTTAGTTCATGGTAGCTCAAGAAAGGTGCCATGCAGTTGTCTGGGACAAGTAGATTTTCTTGCTGGGCAAATAACGTTTTATTCTCACTTGCTCTCACTGAGGGCGTAGGCAAGTTGACTGTCAACTAAATCAACACAAAGGTAAACTAATACTCGCCCAGGTCAAGCAAAATTTGAGAGCTGCTTGTCCTATGGGTTTGGCAGACCAGAAAAAAAAGTCAAGCACTTGGTAGGGTTGTTCAGGATTAATTCTGCTATGTTTCCTTTCAGGATTTTAATGCAACAACAAAGTCCCTACCAGACAACATATGTGATGCACAATGCCTTCAAAAACCTGCCTGCTTTGGAAGATCTGTAAGTATACCAGCAGGGGAAAAAAAACATTTTTGCTGTTTTATTAACATCGCGAAGAATACAGCCATGGTGGTTTCACTATTAATAGTTTAATTGTGTAGAATGTTCTTTCCACCAACAAAGAAAATTAACTGGCCATTGTAGATATAGAGAGACGATTTATAGAGAGGGGGACAACAGTGGTACAATTCTGTTTGTATGTGTCATCTACAATATTTTGAACTGGCAATATTGATTCTTCATGTACCTGTGTTTGTGTTATCTACAAGTTTCTAAATTGCAATTGTATTCTCTAAATGTTTTTGTTTTTTCAGATGGTTGAATGACAATCTGTTGACAAATTTTCCTCATCCAGCTTTATCACAGTCATCTTCACCATTGCCATCTCTTTTATACCTGTGAGTGCTTGCCCTAACTACTGTATGTTTACTAGTAAGAAAGTCTGTACACGTATTTGAGTTTCTTCGATACATTTTCTCAAGAAACTTCGCTTACCTCTCTGACAAGTGAGTGAAGGAATCAACTGGCCTGATTACAAAATCCATTAGCCCTGGGCTATTGGATGCGGCTTTGCCTACTGAATAGATAGGGGACTTTCAGACACTGAAAGGATCTGATGAAAATGACAAAATGCAGATCTTAATATCTCTTCTTTGATATACCGTGTGGCAACAAATTTTCGCGGGAGTTTATTTTTGCGAATCCACGATTTTTTTTTGTATTTTACGGGAAATAATCTTTTGCGATTGTAAAGGACTGTTTTTTTGTTTGTTTGTTTGTTTTTTGCAGGATATTAATTTTTGCGATTTTCAGGACGTCGCATTTAATTGAAATTAAAACATTTTTGCGTTTTTAGATTATACTCCGGACCATGCAATTGGCGAGTAAAGCAACGTATAGTGATGTCAAATACAATAATCCATTAACTGTTGTCACTCTATCACAATAACACTGTGCTTTTGTTTCTACTTACATATTTGTATGTATAATTTATCCAGTGTATCCTGTATAGTACTTTATGTCCTTTACACCTTACAAGGTGATGAGATTTGTATTGTTAATGCTGACAATCTGTTGCTTTTTTCAGGCATTTAGAAAATAATGCTATTACTTCGTTGTCAAGTTTCACCAGTTCAGAGTTCTCACCTTTACTTGAAGATCTTCACGCGTAAGTCATTTTATATTTTTGATACATGTAATACTTGAAGTAACCTCAGTATGTAGTAACAAATGAAAAGTATCAACTGTTAAAATATTATTTATCAGTTTTAAAACTGTTAATATTTTAACATTTCTTTTGGATTATTGGATTAAGTTATAATGGATTCCACACTAGTTGTTTAGTGATAAGTGAACAAAGATGGTGCATTTTAAGCTCGGTAACGAAATGTGAAAGAGGAACTGATCAACATGACACGAGCGTGGGTCATGTTGATCAGTTCACTTTTTAGTTGTTTAGTGTACGGTAAACTGCTCATATCCTCTTTAGGTGAAATTAGTGGTAAGTAACTCACTCTTATGCTATTACAAGAATCTTTTGTTCAGTAGCATTAATTAAGTGTGCTGCACGGTTCCCGTGCACTCATTTAGCAGTATTACTTGTTGAAACATAATTACTGCTTACTGTTTAATATGTATCTTTTTAATTTTCAGCGCTCAGCAAAGTGTTCATAAACCATTTGAAAGAATCACTACCTTGCAACGATTGTAAGACTTTTATTTTCTTGCCAAGTGGTAATTTTCAAAACATATGTATGTACACTGTTATTATAGAAATTTAGTTCCTGAGATTGTCGTTACACGTACTTTAATTTAATTTACTCTCTGACTTTACGTGTATATTCTTTGTTTACAGTGTATGTCACATGTGAGTCAATCTTTCTTTAAAATACACTGTTGACATTCATTTCTTGGCAGATTTCTCCACAATAATGAAATATCAAGTGTTCAAGAGGAGGATCTGTGGATGCTTGACAATGTTCAACAGTTGTAAGTTGAACAACTAATGTCATGGTTACACATCTTCACATCTGTTACATTCACACTCAGTAGGAAATTCAGAATTGTTTTACTATAAAGTAATAAATACAGCCTCAACAAAGAGTATACTCTGATTGGCTGATGCACTTCATCAATATGCCTATGGGTAGCATGCTGGCCCACAAAGTTTTTCTCCATGGCAATAACAACAAAGATTTCAAATGCACAATACAGATTGTGCAAGAAACTGTCAGTAGTGGGGTAAAATCTATAAGTCATGTTACCAATGTTTCAAATTTTATTAATAATAATTTTATCTCACATTTTGTATTACAAGAACATGAGGTATTTTGTCAGCTCGTTTGTTACTATGGCCTGTAGAGAACTTCAGAACTCACTTTCAGTTGTACTTTATGCAAAAGCAACAAGCTGAATGGTAGATGAACTTTCTTGCCATTTCGCCTGCCTGAACACTGCTTGAACTTGCAGAAAGCTTCCTGGGAATGTGTTTCTTTAAAAAATATTTTTAAGTCTGAGGCTACGATATAGGAGAAATATTTAATATCAATGCTGTGCATTCATTTGGGAGGTTTGGTTTAGAATTTAAGAAGCCAGCTGGAAGTATAGCATCTTTCATGATCATCAGCTTGTAAATCTTTGATACCATCACCGTAGCGTCAACTGATTAAGAGTGGCACTGTTGGTCCATTAAAACACCAGTGCTGGAAAGTTTTGGAAACTGTTACCAACTTCCTTCTCTAATTTTCAATGGCATTTCTCGTCGTCATGTAGCTGCTGTTATTATTTTCAGGTTTGTGGCATTGTTTATGTTGTTTCTTCTTTTGCTCTCGCAAAGGGCGTCAGGCCATTCACGTGAGACCTTGGAAGACCTGCCACACAACCCAAGCTAGACTGCCTCTTACACTTCTTTCAATCATAGCAAACTTCAGTATGCATTACAACCCGATGGTTACACTCTGCCCATTTATCGTTTTTTTCAATGCCCATGTAATAGAATATTTATACAAACCTTATTGAATTATTCCTGGGTACTTCCTATATTACTTAGTATTAGATATGATTAACTGTTTTTAATTGTTTGCAGGTACTTTTCAAACAACCAGCTCACTAATTCCACAGTTCACCCAGAGGCATTTAGGAATATGTCCAGTTTAGTAACACTGTAAGTGGCTTTAGCTACTATGCTTAGCAATGGTTACGATTTTTTGCACTATTTTGACCTGTCTCCCTTGTTCTGAATCGCAGTAGTGTGCCTGTATCAAGAAATAGTAGTGTTGGTTGTCTGTTGCAAGTTTTGCCTTTCGACAAATCAAGCAAGAAGCCAAAGCAAACGTAGTGACTAGTCTAATTGACTTAAGGGAATTTATTGATTTGACTCTCCAAAAAAATAGACAAATATTCACTGTGGAAGGCGAAAAACTGTACTGAAGGGAATTTTCAAGAGCCTGAACTCCCTTTGACACTGAGAACACTTAACTGTTGCATGAATAATGGTTTAATTTATTGGAATTCACTAAGATTACAAAGTTATCGATTTAAAATATCATGCATGTGTGTATCGAAAATGGTGAAATTTGATGAATTACTTAATACAAAATCACTAATTAACAAGGCAAAACAGAAGAGAAAAGTTTACTTCATTGGTGTGACATTGTCGAGCAGCCCCAAAACGTACTGCAGGGTACACGATTGAGTCGAAGGTTTTGAATTTTAATGTCCACTGCAGTTGTTTGATGTGATAATGCAAGTCCTTTTATAAGGCATGATAGGAAGCACAGTGGCATCATGGTTAGTATACTTGTTCCCGGATCGAGCGGCCCGGGTTTGAGCTCTGGCTGGGGATACTGTGTTGTGTTCTTGGGCGAGACACTTTACTCTAACAGTGCCTCTCTCCACCCAGGAGTAGAAATGGGTAATGGCGAATTGTCAGGGAAACCTAACAAATTGCGGGGAGTGACCTGGGATTGACTAGCATCCCAATCAGAGGGAGTAGAAATACTCCTAGCCGCTTCATGATGCAGAAATCGCGATAAGCTTCGGCAGCTATGAACCAGTCGGCGCCAAGGCTTCACTTTTTTTTTATAAAGCATGATAGCAAAGCAAACTCACAGCAGTTCTAGATTCATTCTGATACTCATTTTAATGCTTCTGGAAAATAGCAAGGGGAATCCTTTAGGTTAGCGACAAAGGTTCTTATTTTATTGCAGGCATCTGGACTATAACAGGTTTCATTATGTTCCACTCGCCGTGCAAGGGAAAAGCCATTTGCCAGCTGTCACTCAACTGTATGTAATAGATGAGTTACTCTTCGTCTTTTGATTTTATCTAATGAATTGCTATCCTGCCAGACGTTTGAAAACGTTTTTTTCAAAACATTAATTTCACAATTATGCAATATTATGCACAGGTTGTGAACAATAATTGCAGTTATTAACCACATGTACAGATTTAGAGTTGCAATGGTCTAATGGATTGTACATCAGACTCTGGATCAAGTAGTCCAAGTTTGAGCAATGCACTGCATTCTTCCCTGCATCCCCTGTAATTGCATTGTGTTCTATCAAGGATCCTTTAGGATCTTCATAATGACCTTAACAAGCATCTTAATCAAGATTGTCAAAGCACCTTCTCAAGAGTCGTGGCGATATATTTTTTTGCCAAGTCAAGGTCTTCAAAGATTTTAACCAAGATCCTTAAGGTTTGGTCAAAGTGTTGATCATCGATTTGGCCCAGAGATTTTGCTGGATCGTTGAAGGTTGTGGAAGATCCTTGCTAAGATCGCTACAAGATCTTTCATCAAAGATTTTTTTCAAGATCTTTGAAAGTCTTTTAAGGGATTTAGGGGAAGTACAAATAATCATAATGGGGGCACTTTTGTCCAGCCCTGTGTTCAATGATCAGTGTCAAAAATGGGGAAAAGAACACAGGCCATTCAGTTTTGAACAGCCAAGCTATCAGGGCTTAGAATATTTCAAGCTACGACTTATTGTTCAATTGCAAAATGTGTTTTCAGGAATTTGCGCTCTAACTCTCTCACATACATTCTACAAGGAACATTTGCAGCACTGGATACTCTACGCACTCTGTAAGTAACACTTTTGATCACTCTATCCTTAAGAATTCTTATTAGCAAAGAAAGAGACGGTTGTATGTGTCGAAATCTATTTGCATTTTCATCATGATGCTTAACTACTCAGTGAGCAGTTCTGCATGGTTTTGACCTTAACTTGCCATCTAAAATAACTTTCCTATGTTTTCAGTCTATGTTTTCCTGAGTGTAATTATAGAGTTTTTCTTTTCCTGGTCAATTGCGAAAGAGTGTCAAATTCTCAACCCCAGACAAAATGCTAGGTTGCATATATCAATCTCTGTGAAAATCAGCTGAGTGCATATAGGATATGCTATGGATACAAGTTGTACGTCACTTACACTATGAATGTTGCTGGAATGTAGCATTTTCAGGTTTTACCGTTTTTTCTTCATTTCTTTTCAATTTGTTTCCTAAATGTATTTTCTTTACATTAATTAAATTAATTTATTTCATTACTTCATTATTTATCTTCTTATCTTGTTCTTATCCTCTCTAGTAGCTGCATCTGTGTATACAACCCAGAAAATGCAAGCTCATAATTTATTGAAACTACTCAGCTCGTTTAGTTTATACTATTCTGAGTGGTTTTTGCCTGATCGAATTAATTTATTCTGTACAATGTAACTTTTTTCTAAGTGGAAGGTTGTTGCTGTTGTTGTCTACCTGAACGTTGGATAGCGCTGCACACCGGATAAATCACTATCCAGTGGATAGCATGGTTTATTTTTTAGCACTTATCCACTGGATAGCGATTTACTCGGCAGATAGTGTTATTCAGCCATCGAACAACTAGTAAAATTGCGGCAGTTTGAACAGTGGTTGAACTGCGCAAAATGCATGGTTCACGGTTCATCACAAGCTGCAAATTTTGAAGATTTCAATTTTTCAAATCCTGAGGTTTGTTCCATTATTATCTGACATGTCTTTGGAGAACTGTTTACAAGTTCTTGTGATACAGAGAACATATAGTTTGGGAGTAATTAGCTAGTTGAATTTTGGGCCTTCGAAGGCACAACATTTGTCAGTTCTCCTGTGGAGTAAGGTTTTAGAAATATAACTGAGCTGTGTCTTGTTTCGCTTCTATCTGACAGTTATCTCCACGCAAACGACATCATTGCTATTGAGAATGGAGCTTTTCCTGATGGCATTGAAGTAATGTAAGAACTACCACATTATTTACATAGTGGTAGACTTGTGGACGTTTTGACTACTGCAGTCTCAATAGGCGTGAAATGTGTTTTGCAGTGTTGAATGCTGGTCTCGAGCATATATACATTATCCCCTTCCCTCTCAAATAATGTCGATGTTTTTTTTACATCTAAAACTCTCCAGACTACAGCGCCTGCACAACATTAAATTAGGGCTAAGAGGGGCGGGGTTATCAAACAATTTTCTCTAGATGCCCAATTACTAGATATCAAAGATCGTTTTCCAGTTGTGCCTTATGGTTTTCACGAAAAATGTCTTTCTGCTCATGGTCGCGCCCTTTGCAGAATGTAACCAGTGGATTACACTTATCCTCCCTTGCTTCCCAAAGAACTTCACTGTTATTAACCTCTCATTAACAGATTTCTAGTCAAAAAGGGATTTCTCAACACCCTAGCTTGTATTGAGTTTCATAGACCCTATTCAAAAATGGCTACCAATTTAAAATTTTTTTTTATGCATTTAAATCAGCAAAACAAATCTCGTTTGAGGGTAAAAATTCTTTTGAATTATCTAAAACTACAACTAAATACAACCAGCTTCTGAAAGCGTATACGTGTAATAGATAGTAAGCTCTGTGCAAACTTGCATGTTTTAGGCATTACTGCCGTGGAAGTGCTTGAACATTGCCAGTTTATCATTTCAGTAATTGTTCTTGACTGCCGCTGCATTCTTCTAATGGCTGCTGTTTGAACTAGCTAATACAATTTCAAGTGTGATGCAGAGATGTCAATTATCAGTAAATGAATTTGAGCTCATAGCTCTTGAGATAATAGTGCTCAGAAGTTTGTCAAAGATGTCTCAAGAAGTTGGAAATGATCTGGCGATTTTCGACGTCATTCACTGATGTGTCTGGTTGTGTTGTATTTTATTGTCTTTACAGCGACATGGGAAACAACAAGTTTAATTTCATACTCGAAAATCAGTTTACAAACTTGACACAGCTGGAATATCTGTAAGTATAGAGTAAAGAATCACAAGTCAACTTCTTTTCATAAGTTAATTATAGCTATGTATTGTTACAAAATAGTCCTGTTAAAAAATGAGAACTTAGCAACTTTAACAAGATCCCCTTGTTCGGCTTGCACACCTTCAAACTTACCCAATCTTTTTTTTCTTGTGAGACTTTCATAAACACTCTTTTAGCAGGTTAAATTAGATGGTAGGCACAGGGTGTAACACGTTTTAATGATAGATCGGCAGTAAGCTATAATTATGCTGTTTCTGTCTGAAGTAACCAAAGTTTGATTTCTACAGAATGTTATGACAAACTGACAAGGCTGTTTAATGTGGAGTTGGTGAAATGAGAGTGTAGAACCTGCTACTCTTTTTCTTTACCCTCGTTACATGACGCGCAGAATTAATTAATCAACGTAATGCAATTTTTTTTAACAGGTATCTTCAAAATAACCTTATCAACGTTGTACCAAATACTGCATTTCATGGACTGAGAAACCTGAGAACCTTGTAAGTTTATGGATTGCTCACATTTGCTTTAACAGTCGTTTTACTGTGGCTCCTAGACAAATGTAAGGCTAGCAAAGCTTGGTTGTATTTTAGCTGTTAGGGAAGCAAGGATGGTGAGATAGATAGAGCACTCGCCTCCCTCCAATCTGACTAGGGTTCAAATTGCTGGACTTGAGTGGGTTGAGTTTGATCTTGGTGCTCACTCTGATCCGCAGTTTTGCTCTCTGAAACCATCACTACAAATTTCAGGTCAAACTGAAAACTTCCCTTTGGGATATGCCACTTAAAATTCCAATCAATTAATAGGCTACTCTCGATATATTAAAATTCAGCTTGATATTGAGGCCTAGAGACACAACCAATAGAAAGGAATAAGCATTTCATTCAATTTCCGTTGTTTGTGTCCTCTAGGCTTCCTGCCAAGCTGAATTTTAATACATCGAAAACAGTATAGTAATAACAATAAATAATAAACATTTTATTTATACTGCAAAAACAAGTTATTTCATTTATGTAAATTGCAGGAATTTGCAAAACAACCAGATTTGCAGGATTTTGAATGTTGTGTTCAAGGATTTAAGTTCACTGACTAATCTGTAAGTGAATTTCCCTATATTTCCTAACTACCATGACTGTGTTGTGTGCTTTTGACTATTAGGAGTAATATTACTACAGGCATAAGAAGAAATGTTGAGAGCAAATTCCCACAAAAATCAAACAAAATCAAATTTCTTCGGCAAGGCTAGAAAACTCAAATTCGCTCGTCTTTTGCATATAGCTAGCCCCTAACAAGAGTGCAAACAGGCTGTAGTTTTTTCCTTTAAATAGTTTTGTCTTTCCGAGAAAAGCGACATTTACGATTTAACTTTCAGACTCAATTTCATACAATTTAGCGAGTCCCAACTGGGCTGAAAATCGACCATTTTCATTCGATTCGCATTTCGCAGCTATTAAGCGCAGAAAAGTTGTAATACAATCAGCTTATTGCAGAACTATTCCTTGTCTGAAAAAGGACGATTTCAAGAATACTGGATTAATCTAATTATTTAGCGGTAAACAAAACCAGATTGTTCTCCAATATTGAGTTAGTCAGTCGGTGAAAAGAATTGTCATTTTGACCATGTGCCATGTCTCGGAATTCCAAAAGATTTTAGATTCTAACAATACTAGGACAGGTCTTTCAATATATGTAAAGTGCAGTTTGGGCAAATGATTAGGCACTCGTCAAAAAATTATCCAGAATCGTTCACAAAAGACACAAAATCACGCCAGCAGCTTCCGAGTGCATGACCAAAAGTGTTATCATCGTATCGGCATATTACTTCAGTTCGAAACGTCAGCGTTACCGAGCAGTATAAATGACATACACATAATAATAGCGTGTTCACCTACCTCAGTTTGTAATATCCTGAATCTTGTAAACTGATTCTTTCCCTGCAGATAATTTTCAGCGGTGTTCTTGTCAGTACTCATATAATATCCGACTTTGAAAAAAAAACCAGTTACTGCGAAGCCCCATGTATGTATCATCTATCTGTGTTATTTGTGTCGTTTGATTAAACCAGTAGTAACTGCTAAAGCGTCATTCCATTTTCCATTTTGAAGACGTTTGAAAGTCCTCCATTTTGACTGAAGATGTGTTATTCGAGACCCGTGCGTTACAACATATTTTAGATGGGGGTGAGGGTCGGAATTTCATAGCTTTTAACAAAGTTACTTTTCTTTGTTTGAATTTTAAGCCACAAAGACCTGGTTCGTGTGTAGCATGTTATCGCTTTAACTAAGAAAGGAGGCCCTGAACTGGAACTAACATCGAGATATTGGAAAAATTCTAACACTTTTTCTTTCGGAATTAATTCCCACTCTACCCTTACCCGGTGCGCAAACACTTTTGCTGGACAATATGCAAATGAGAGACACGGAGCCATCGAAGATGGCGGCTTATTTGTTACTGCTAATTACTAGGGATTTCTGCCTGATAGCAGGTTGAATGATTGTACCAAACAACAAAACGGAAAATGTAGGAACATTTACGTAGGAACTTGGTAATATTGAGCGATTTGGGGAATTCAAAATCACAAAACAAATGCGTACAGGTTATGCAAACCTAATGGAACACCGTTGAAATGGCAGGATAGGAAGGTTGTTTGACAGTCAAGACATGATAACCCAGCTAAGGTAAACATAGATATGTTGGTTTATGCTTAAGTCGAGCTGATATTCCTGTGATATTTCGAATTGAAGTGATTTAATGGCAAAAACAATAGTAGTACTTTTGGTCACGCATTCCACTGCTGGCGTGATTTTAATTTTTTTGTGTATGATTTGAATAATGTTTTGACGAGTGCCTAGTCATTTGCCCAAACTAAACTTTACATATATTGAAACACCTAGTATAGTTAGAATCTAGAATCTTTTGGAATTCCGAGACATGGCATATTGGAGAACACTTTGGTTTTGTTTACCGCTAAATAGTTAGATAAATCCAATATTCTTGAGACTGGGCTTTTCTGGAAAAGAAATAGTTCTGCATTAAGGTCATTCCTCACATTTGCATTGCGCATCCTTACTACGCATAGTTTATGGCGTCATTAGCGCGCGCTTGTGCACGCGCATATTGAAAACATGACGGATTTGCCTTGATATTGAGTTCTGTCAGTTGAAAATGGCTCTGGCTCACCAACGAGCATGGGCACCCCAATTTTTTTTTCAGTCGTTGTAATCAACTAATCATAAGCTTTACGTGAGAAAAGACTGATCTGATTTCTATTGCTGAAAATTGAATAAATAAGAAAAATAGCAGATACACTGTGGTCTTTTCTATTTTGCTGTCGGTAACCACGTCAAGAAATTTGGTTCAAATTTTTAATCAAGGATTTAGCTTTCTGTCTGAATCAAACTTAAACGTTTATTTGTGTCCGACACAATGTATTGGCTGTAGTTTAATGCGTGTTCTTATGTGTCTGGGTTTACAAAGATGTTACAATTACTGGGAATGCGTTCTTATAATAAGCATTAAATAATGCCAAAATGGGGCATTTTCAATGCCTCGCTGCTCCTTAATGAGCATGGGCACCCCTCTTTTTTATTTCAAAATTGAAGTTATCATATGACAAATACTCAGTGGACAAAGTTTGAACAAAAATCTATTGTCACTTCTATTTCAGAGGAATTACCTTAAGTAGGTTGTATTACAACTATTCTGTGCTCAATAGTTGCGAAATGCGAATTGAATGAAACTGGTCAATTTTCAGCCCAGTTAGAACTCGTTAGATTGATGTCTGGACGCGAAACCGATAATGTCCTTTTTCTCGGAAATACCAAGACATTTGAAGAAAAAAACTGAATGGCGTTTTTACTTTTACTAGGGCCTACTTATATGCAACAGTAGGGCAAATTCTATTTTTCAAGCCTTACCGAGGTATTTTTGATCCTTGTGTACATTTGCTCTTAAATAGCTATATCATGGACATTTTGAAAGTATGCAACATAATTATCTATAGTTAAAGGGGCATGACCTCTAAAATTCAAAACCTAAAAGATATATTTTCATTGATCGAAACTTTCATATATTAGTTTAGTTTGTTAAACATTACTGCATACTAAGTACACTGAGCCTATAAGGGATTGTCATAAAGATTACGCACGCACGAGGTTGTGTTGCCAAATTGAAAAAAGTCTGGAAGAAGCTGTTTTTAAGTTTTTCAGTTAAGACTTGGAAAAGCATTAAAACTAATAGTAATTACAATTTGCTCCCCCTTCAATGCTTTGCTTAATATCTTAATATATTCCATATGTACAAGGGAAGGTGCTCGCTCATCTGTTCTGTCCAAAAATATGCACAGCAAAATCGCTTTGGTAGTGCCCTTTTAAGAGTTACGTAGATATCAAAGTTGGTAAACGATTTGATCGCATTTCATAGCATTCCTGTTTATCTGAAAGTCATATTATTTGGTTAATTATTCTTTTTCACCTAAAACAAGACATAATGTGGCGGGGGTTCGTACATTTGGCGACTTGGTGTTTTCAGTATAATTAGATAAAGTGTCATTTCACAGGAATGTCCTCTCTGTGGGTTCAAATTGAACTCTTTATGATGCTGGATAGCGAAAAACGTCTGTACTGAGTTACTCAATGATTATATTTCTTGTTTAATTCTTCAACAAGCAACTGATCATTAGAGATGAATTATTCATTATCTTTTTATTTCTCTTATATTGTTCAAAAAATGTTGTAGACTTATGAGCTTTGTTCACAAATAATGTGTTCCTTCTTTTCAGATATTTACAGAACAATGAAATTGCATTTATTGAAGATGGAACTCTATTAGCTATGACAACATTTTTTGACTTGTAAGTGGCCCCTTATTTTGGTAACTAATAGAGAAATGGTCCATGATGTTTTTGCATTATGGGTAAATGTTGGGTGGCAGTTAGAGATGAAGATAAATTCTTTTGCAGGATATTCTTCTGAAATAATTTCAATTCCTTTGTAAAGGTACCGGTCAAAAGTGCCTTTTGGAGGAAACTACATGTAGCTTAATGAGCAGAGGTACTCTGTGCCGGCTTTCAGCTAACAACAAAATTTAGCTAGTAGAGTTGCTTTAATATGGTGACCTTCTCAAATCTCTGTTCGTTTCTCTTTTCTCTGAGTTCTTACTAAATGAAATAATTTTCCCTTCGATAATTTTCCCTTCTTCATCTAGATCAAGTTTCACTAACCTGTTAAGCTCAGCTTCTTACAAAATTCTCATCCACGTAGGGGCCAAACCACCCCCCTAATGTTTCCTGAAGGCTATATTTGCTTGGTTTATATATTTCTGAACCAAGTTTGGCAGATGAGCTTTCTTTGTTCTCCAGTTTATTTCAATTTGGAAGTTGTGACAAAATGTCAGATTGTGACGTCATAATTGATGACGTCACCAAAACGTGCTATAATGTTTTGTAAAATCTGATAAAAAGATTATGTCATTGGAAAGGCCTTGACTTGAGGAGTAAAATGCCGGAAACCGTTTTTTGGTATGATGATTATTTTTCGAGATATGGTAAGTTAAATATTTTTTTGTTGTCCCCCCCGGAATTTGCTTAACCATACTGTCTTTCTTAAGTCAGTCTCTCTGGTTTATTTTTTTCAGTTTTATTCTAGGAGGGCTAATAATCTAGAAAAATAGAAAGCTTGATGTTGTCAAAAATCGTATGGTTTTAGAAATTTGATTTTCGGCTTTGTTAGGATGGTATTAACAGTGAAAAACGGGTGACGTCACAGGTTATGACGTAACAAAACTAATTTTAACGCAATAGCACTAGGGGGATAATTTTTATTCCGATTTTCTTCTTTATTTTTGCTTTAGTCATCTGGCACATCACATGTGCAACATAGCTGCATTTGCTGGAACAAAATTACGGCTCCAATTTGGGGATTTTTCTCAAGGGGGGGACCCCATATTTTGCAGAGTTATTTTTCATATTTAAAAATGCCATATTTCATTTAATTTTTGTGATATGGACAAAATTTTTTCAGGTTTCAACTCCCCTTGATGTGCTCTACCGAACACATTGTAAAAATATGCATATTAAAAACTTCAAAAGTGGCACAAAACATGACGTCATCACTGTGACGTCACAAATTTGACATTTACTGACATTTTTCACATAAATATAATTGAAAATAGGTCTCCTGTTCATCTGCCAAGTTTGGTGTAGAAAGGGTCAATACTTTTTAAGTAATGTGAAATAATGTGAAATACCCAAGAACTGACGAAACATTTGGGGGGTGGTTTGGCCCCTACGTGTCTTGCAATCACTGATTATATATGGTTTGGATACGAGGTCCAATTACTAATTAATCATATCTATAACAAATTTCGGAATTAAATGTCTTTTGAGAACTTCTTGTGAGCGAAAAACATTGCAGCGCTTTTCATAAGTTTTGACAACTGTAGGAAACATTAAGAAGGATGCCATTGAAGCGCGCGTAATTGACGTGCGAATGGCGTAGGTATCCAATTACAAAAATTTCAAATTGAATACCTGTAACTGGACACCCACGTGACCTCACGCCGATTACGTGGCAAATAAGTTTGCCATAGATACTATTTACTTTATTTCTGTTGCTAACCAAATTTTAATTTCTCACTGTGCTAAACTTATCCTTAAAATTATTCAGTACAATAATATTGATAGGCACTAACTTTAAGTATTACAAGACGATATTCACCTGTAATGAAATCGCTGCTTAAGCTTTAACTGATCTACGAAACTGGAAGTCAGCGCTCAAGTTGACATAAGAATCCTGAACTAAAAATCGATAGATATATCTAGGGGATACTTCGGAACTTGATTTCCTTGAGTTCTTTAGGTAATGCATTTTCTGGCAGTTGGAAAATCAATTAAAAGCATATTCATATAACTTTAAAGGTCAAAGGAAAGCCACTATGCCCCAAAATAGACGGAGCGAAGCTATCAGTGCCGTTATCAGTAATTACAGATCACGCAGAAAATCACAGAACTTCAAAAAGGCTGATCCCTAAAACTCACAAATCAGTAAATAAGATACTTAAGTTAGTACAAGTGGATACTCAACTGGCTAAGGCTCAGTCGAGTAACTACAGAAATCCTGTTCACATTGTAAGTCCTACATAAGTTCATGTTTGATAATCACAGACGTTTCTAGAAGTTTAAATATAACACTAACTTTGGTAAAATGCCATTTTTCACATTTTCGTATTTTGTAGATTATTAGCTGGAGTTTATCTTTTGACACTTTTTTAATACCCTTTACAGGGACCTTAGGAATAATCAGCTCACAACACTTCCAGTGGGTGGAGATTTTCACAACAAACGATTTGATAGACTGTAAGTAGTTCTAGAATCGCGGAGAGTGCTTTTAGTGAAGTCATGTTCTAGTGTAATATGTAGTTCTGTAGCCATTTTACAGGACTGTTGCCTTGCTAATTTTTTGTGCTGATTTTCTTTCTGGCAAATGTTTTTTTTTTACTAAGTATTTGCCGCATTGAACACTACAGTATCTTAGTTGTTGACGACTACTTTGGAGTTTGCTTTTGCTGTCGTTCTTGATGTGAACAAAACAATGAAACAAAACAGTCGTGAACAGACAGAACTTTGCATTCGCAGATATATCTCAAATAACAGAATCACCACAATTGGTGATGGGACGTTTGTTGATGCCACATGCTCAGGAAGTTCTCTGTGGTATGTACAAGCTTTGAATGTAAATACCTTGATAATTATATTTAAGTGGCAGTCCCGCTAAAAGCGGTCCACTCGACTTCGGGGCCAAAAATAATTTTCCTTCATTTTTTGTCAGTGAAAAGGGTTTGACACACATATATATATAAAAGCAATCTATTCTTTTCCAATTCCTTATTTTTGCTTTGCTACGAGCCCAAATTGAATTTTGGCCGAACTTAGGTTGCCGACCGTGATCAGAAAGGTAAAATTCACCGATTTTGTGAAGCGTGCTACGTCGCCTAAAATGCAGCTCACGGAATTTCGTTTTCATACCAATTTTAAGGTACATTCATTACTTTGACTGACGAAATATGGAAACTTTTCGAAAAATTCTAAGCTTACCAGCGAGACTGGAAGACACCCTACTCCGAGGCCCTTGATCACCTACTAACATTAGCCAAATTTGACGGGGAAAATCTCAAAAGTTGGGTCTAAATGAAGCCTAAAAAGCACATCACAGTAAATTTCATACCTTAATAAACCGTTCTATAAGTTCAAACCGGTGGGTATCTCCTTGGATTGCACGTGAGAACAGATTAAACTCTGCCACAGTCAGTGTGTTTACATAGCCATCGCTCGTGTCACAGCTCATTTGTATTACCCTAGCACCCGGTGAAAATACATCTTCTTCCTTTCAGGTTCGTTTGTTGACCTTCTGAGTAGTGGCAAAAAGCTTCCTTTAATACTTGTGTACACTCTAGATCCAGTTTTGAGGTGAAGGTTGCGTTTAAATTCCATTCTCAAGACTTGCGAGACTCCAAAAGTAAGTAATGGAGCCGGTCTGCAGAAATTAACCGTAACCGTCGTCCTGACCCTTCAATAAATTCTGCCGCAGAGGTAGCACTAGGAGAAGAAGAAAATCGTAAGTTTTCATTTACCGTTTAATGGCAACTGAATCATGTACTACTGCCAAGACTACTGGGAGCTTGACGGCTATATAGCCGAATTTGAAAAACAACAACAACGAACACTTGCCGGTTGCATCGCTGCGAAATGAACCTGAATGAACACGACACGCTTGAATGGAACTATGGTTTGCGATGATTGATGGGCTTTACTTCTGTTTTATGCTTGATGCTTGTCTTTTAGTATCTTACACAGCGCATAAAATAAACTTCGGGATCCGTTTATCGGGCCGTTTATACAACGAAAGCTGCACCGGCTTCGTCAAAATGTCACACAAGTTGTAACGTGACAAATTACGCGGGAGGGGGATACTCTCTTATATGGGCTATATAGGTATCTGTATGTGAGGCCCCAAAGGGTAGGGTTTTTCAGCCGTTTGGGTCATAAATAGGGTATCGACTTTGGCCATTTTGGATATAAATTGAGTATGGTTTTAGCACTCTAATCTTGAATTGGGTATGTTTCTTAGCAGAAGCTACTTTTTCATCATCAGAATTTATTGAAGGGTCAGGACGACGGCTACGGTTAATTTGTGCAGACCGGCGCCATTATTTACTTTTGGAGTCTCGCAAGTCTTGAGAATTGATCAACTTTAACGCAACCTTCACTTCAAAACCGGATCTAGAGTGTACACAAGTATTAAAGAAAGCTTTTTTGCCACTACTCAGAAGGTCAACAAACGAACCTGAAAGGAAGAAGATGTATTTTCACCGGGTGCTAGGGTAATACAAATGAGCTTTGACACGAGCGATGGCTATGTAAACACACTGACTGTGGCAGATTTTAATCTGTTCTCGCGTGCAATCCAAGGAGATATCCACCGGTTTGAACTTATAGAACGGTTTATTAAGGTATGAAATTTACTGTGATGTGCTTTTTAGGCTTCATTTAGACCCAACTTTTGAGATTTTCCCCGTCAAATTTGGCTAATGTTAGTAGGTGATCAAGGGCCTCGGAGTAGGGTGTCTTCCAGTCTCGCTGGTAAGCTTAGAATTTTTCGAAAAGTTTCCATATTTCGTCAGTCAAAGTAATGAATGTACCTTAAAATTGGTATGAAAACGAAATTCCGTGAGCTGCATTTTAGGCGACGTAGCACGCTTCACAAAATCGGTGAATTTTACCTTTCTGATCACGGTCGGCAACCTAAGTTCGGCCAAAATTCAATTTGGGCTCGTAGCAAAGCAAAAATAAGGAATTGGAAAAGAATAGATTGCTTTTATATATATGTGTGTCAAACCCTTTTCACTGACAAAAAATGAAGGAAACTTATTTTTGGTCCCGAAGTCGAGTGAACCGCTTTTAGCGGGACTGCCACTTAATTAACAATTAGTTAATTAAAATAATTGATAATAGTTAATTGCAAATAATGAACAAAAACAATATAATAAAATGGCAATAAAATTGATATCACAGAAGCAATTGAGCGCAATTTCTGGTAGTCCTCAATTGTAGGATCATACTATTATCACTATATACTATTATTGCTTATCTATCAATCGTCTATCATATCCCAGATTCTTGGCTTTATTTATTAAATGGTTACAAATTTTAGTTTTGATCGCGTAAATTAGGAGCAATAATGGCAGTATCATGTTTGTACAAAAGATGAGAAAGAAATGGCATTCTACACGGTCAACACTGAAGCGAAAATCGTCGAGTTGCAGCGAGTCTTTGGGCAAATGTCTATCTTTGTATATGTATAGCTGTAATACATCATCAGGTGTGTACAAGAACGCGAGCCACATCGGTCATTGTGCTACTCTGTGTAGTGACATTGAAACAAATCCTCTTCACAGTATTGATCCTACTCTAACAATCATTAGTAGAATTCTACTAGTATACTAATTCAGATGCTGTAATCTGATTGGCTGAGCCTTTGAGCACTATCAGCCATTAGTGTGCAGTGGCTTGAGATTGTCTAGGAAATGGCGACATTTTCGTTTTTCCAAAGTTTTGAAGGAAAATTTTGACGCAAATGGTTAATTAAATTCCTGAGAAGTCTAAATTAAGGACATTTACGGTTTCCTTGACTTAAGAAAAAGTTGAATTTATTGAAAAAAACTGATGCAAGCGCGCACACAACTTCAATTTCAAATGACAGTTCAATTTTTCAGGGGCAAAGTTTAATAACACGTCAAGAAATAATTGGAAACCGTTATTTGAAGTATATTTTAATAAGAATTCTACTAAAACAATTAGATTATTCGCTCTCAATTTCTATGAGGTGATAGTTGATTAATTAGGCACCATATGTTCAAGGTGATATTATGTACTTTGTTGAAGATGCTGGAAAACAATGTGTTGCTATGAGTTTGAGCGCCTTGATTTATAATAAGATGAAGGGAATACATAGCTGTAATGACCTGGTACAAAATATGGAGATGGTAATCAATTATTGTATTCAGCACTGTCACAATGTTCAGGGCAGGTGTATTCAATACAAACAGAATTATCGTCAATGATTGGAGATCGCTATGTCTGAGAAAAATAATTTACCAGCTTAATTAATTACAGTGAAAGCTGCACTGGTAATATACATCATTGTGATTCGATAATTGAGGGATATAAGTACAATATGTCTAAAGACAGGGCTTTTGAATCACTCTTGTCGCAAAACTATTCTTCATTTATTCATTCTGACAATAGAATGTATTGGTGTCAGTATCTATCATGCTGATAATGGGAGTTATAAGATATTTGATTCTCATGCAAGAGACGAATATGGTGAAAGCTAACCCTCAGGTGCATGTGCACGATTAGAGGTACTATCCACTGCGAGCTTATTACAGTGTTCCCACTGAAGCTATTATAAACACTCACTCGGTGACAATATTCAGTTATTAACTCAGAGAAGTGCAGACTTTAGTACATATGAAATACCCGCAGTGAACAGGGTGAGAGAAGAAGACAGTGACCCCAATCTCCTCAAACATATAAGCGACGTCACAACTCAAATCAAGTTCACGACGATTAGCGTAGCTTTCTCTCTCATCTACCGGTCAATTAAAATAAGCAATGTTTTCGTGATGATATGGTTTAATGATATTTCTTCGCGACATGCATTTGTACATGCTATTTTTAGAATCGCTGCGCACCGCAAATGATCAACACTAGTAGCTAGTAGATCGTCTTGTTGTTTTTTTTTTTCTTTTTGTTTTTCCTCGTTCAGTCACAAATCGCCGTCTGGTCTCTAAAGCGCATGCGTCACCTGTCCATGTGTACAGCACATGGAATTTACAGAAGTTGTCGTCGTGAAAAGTTAGCACGGATTCCATGATTTCTAAGGCGATGAGATCACATACAAACGAACACACCGTTCGCGGAAGACCTGAACACTAAAGGACGATAACCGTTTTCGGAACGGGTCGGTCTGCAAGCCTTTTAGGCTTGCATACGAGAGATCAATTTACGAGCGAACATTTTGAGTGAATTTATCAAGAATCGTGTTATACCAAAGGAGCTATCAAGCTATCAACCGGGGTTATCAACTCTTCAACTTGATAAAAAGCATCTTCAGAAGCGTCGTATTTTTAGACGTGATCGTGGACCAAGTAGAATCCCAGCACGAACTCAAGAACGTCTGAGCAACAAGAGCAGAAAGGTTACAGAATTTGTTTACGAATGTATCTGTTCGAGTGCACTACGTAAAACGCTCTGGGAAACTTCGTAAAGTATAAGAAAGTTAAAATCTCGAACTCACAGAGTTATGTGTCTTTACAAGAATGAAACCATGTAGCGAATTATTGTACATTTAAGCTGAAAGAAACTAACGTATGTTGACCCCAGTAAAACAATTCTTGGCTTGCACTGTCACGCAATCCTGACGCCATAAAAAAAAATTATTCGAAAACCATTTAGTGGATAACGTCAAGAAATTGTGCTGTTATAGGAGATTACTAAAGATAAAACTTCTCTAATTTTTAAGTCTGTGCGTTTTCCCAAACCTCAGATATTCGTGGAAATATTTTGGACAAATTTACAGAGCCCAGTATGGAGCCGCCATGCTGGTGTACCTCCGCGGTACACGCTCGGTACACCAACATTGCGGCCGGAAAATATTGTAAACATCTGGAACTTACTTTGGCTATCTAGGCGACGCATTATTTGTACTGAACAAACGAGGCAGCGTGGCCGAGTGGTTAGGGCGCCGGACTTGAAATCCGGAGGTCGCGGGTTCAAGTCCCGCTCTGACCACTTAACTGGAGTTGTTTCTCGGGATTTTTAAGCCCATTACGTTTAGTTGATATATTTGTTTCCTTCATTTAAAGTGGCATGCCTGTGAACTAGCTAGGTGTAGCTAAGCGCATTGGCCACTATAAACAACAACATTTGAACATTTTTTTTTTTTTTTGAGCATTTACATAAGCACTTTTCCTAATACTTTAACTTCTGAATGGGCTAAAAACCACGAGATAAGTATATGTTTTTCGACAAACGCGTTCGTATCTCTATGTCACGCACCGCCATAAATCTGAAACTCAAAATGTCTCGCTTGCTTGAGAAACGCCAAAAAAACAAACAAACAAACAAAAAACCACGACGACGACGACAAAGGCTAAGGAAAATAGAATGAAACGTTTATAGGCTGATATAAAGACCTTGACTCATTTCAAGCCCTAAAGGCATGCAAACGAGTAATAAGCTATTAATCGATTCCAAGAAATGCAATCAAAGGCACATCGATTCGATTGAATTGCGTACGACTTCAACTGCAGAACATTTAGCTCAATTGCAATATAGCTGGGTACACGCAGTAAGGCGTCTAGTTGTTAAATAGGACACAAGAAGAGAACCAATCAGATCCTCGGATTTTTAATAGAATGCAGCTGAGTGGCTACTAAAATGTGGTGTAGTCTAGGTGATGGTTGTGATAGTGTCACGACTAACGTTTTCACAACCTGAGAAAATGTTGTCTTCAGAGTAAAGTCAGAAGATGGACTCTGAAGTCAACTTTTATTCGGGTTGTCGAAACGTTCGTCGCTAACAGCATTTTTCACAACTATACACCATTCAGGAAGTTAGTCTTAAGGAACGTCTCGAATTGAAACAATTTATAACGAAAAATAGTATTTCTTAAATGTTACCATACAATCATTTTGTGTTGTTACTATCTCCGCAAAGTGCAAAATTTGTGTTTTCAAAGCTAATGTTATGTTCCATTTTTTTTTATTCAAGGGATTTTGGAAGCAACAGAATTTCCTCTATTGAATCTGGAGCCTTTCAAAATATACAAGGATCTAGTTGCACAATGTAAGTGTCTGGAGCTGATGAGTTTGATTCTTTGTTAGTCTTCACAGGCAGATAATTGCTCGCATCAAATTGCGCTTAAATATATGAACAAAAGCGTTCGATAAAAAGATTAGAAAAAATCAGATATAGCAATGATAGAAATATTAATCAAATGCATGTAAGTTCAATGGACATACTATAACTACATGTAAGTAACAATGTTCTTAGTTAGATATCTGTTTAAACGATTTGTAGAACAATTAGATTAAATTCACGTTAGGTGGCAAGTGCACTTAATATTTTGAAAAAGTGATAGAAGCAGTGCTTAAATAGAAGGTCAGTTACATAAGTTAACTGTAGTGTTCATGAGCGAAAATGTTTTCTGGCAAGCCGGCATGTTTCCAGATTTCTGTGTACCCTCAACCATGGTGCTTGCATACAAGTCTGTAACTGGTATGAACTTTCCCTGGAGTGGGCCATCCTTATCCCTTCAAACTTGGCATTATTATCATAACTAAGCTTCATAGTTATTTTATTATATTTATTAATATTATTTGATTATTAGCTCAATATTCAACATGTAATTGCTCTAAAGTCCATGTATGTAGGCAAGATCATCTACTATTACGTTGTAGTTTAGTGCGTATATCTTACTGTTCAACTACTTTTCATTTGCAGGCGCTTTGGCTCGAACGTGCTGAAGAAAATTGCTTCTCGTGCTTTTGACAATGTGAACATTGGCTACCTGTATGTTTATTAGCATTTAACAAATTTTGAATTTTGCCTTGTTTTATTTTTTGGTTGATTTATTTTTATGGTAGGTTTAAACAACTTTTGCAAAAAAGTCAAGGAGGTTTTTGCCATATCTTTGTGCTGATCCATATAGCTAACTGTTTTGAAAACCTCTCCTCTCTGCAAGAGTTGATTAAGACGGATTCCGCTCAAAGTTCGAGCAATAAGTGCAAAACGTATAGATAATTTACTAAAAATCTGCTCACAGCACAGTTCATTTCTCTAGGTGACTCCGTGGTTAAATCCCCAAGCATTCTCTAGAAATTTAATGTAAAACCTCGTAAGAATGCTTGGTGCTTGTGTTATTGTGTCTTAAGTCTCGATAAGTTCTTCTTAACACTGTATTCAAAATATTACCATACTATGAGGGCTTTTAGGTAACTTTATTTTTGCCATCATTGCTCGAATGTTCTGCGGAAATCATCTTAATTCTGTCTCCAGGTGGATGTTGTCGAAGGATCCAACTGTACAAACAGACCACCAATATCTGCATGCTAAAACTTTTCGGTGTACAGTTACGTATTTAAAATGTAGCATTTTTTTGGTGGAATTCAGTAAGTGAGGATAGAATGCAGATCCTCTCCACTCTTGTTAGCAGCCAATTACTTTCCAAGTCATGTTATGTATTATTTTAAAAACTGCTGTTTGCAGATCGGTTCCTAAGGTGAGAACAAACTGTGGAAAAGTCAATATTCGTTTCCAAGGCCCTATGTTTTTGAATTCTTTTGGGGAAGATTTCAAATATTCCTCCCCCCTCCCCGTTTAAATCTAATTTGAAAGAGCATCTTACTAACAATTATTAATGAATTTTGTTAATGACTTCAAACAAATACCGGTATTTTTAGTGCAGTTAGTCGTAGGATAATACGATCATACTATTTATTTAATGCTTATCTCCTTATTTTCATTTATTGTATTTAACGTTTCTGTGCGTGTTTACTTTAGTTAGCTACCGACTACAAATTGCGATATATATGTAAGTAACTGGCAACCTGACTTTTTTAGCTATTTCAAGTTATTACAGGTGGTCAGTTACCCTTATTGTAGTTTAATAAATGTACTATTATGTAATTAAGAATTGGTTCATGCTTAGCGTGCGTATATCGAGTTATGGATGCACGCGGGAAGTTTGGAGAGCACGGAAGAAGCTTAAGAGTTGCTCGAGGCCACAGCCGAGAGTAACTGTAGCTTCTTGAGTGCTCTCGAAACTTTCCAAGTGCATCCATAACTCGATATACGCACAGCGCTAAAAGCATGAACCAATTCTTTTATAACATGACGACAACAACTTGGGCGCTAAAGCATGTTTTATTTGTGATTGACTACAAAGTTCTCACAATGCACGGTGAAGAAAAACAAAGCTCATTAGGATCCTAACACGCCAAAATCAGTTAAGCAACGGTTGAGCGAAAACGCTTAACCTGGTTTCTAAAATTGTCAATGAAAAATTCGCTTCTTCGAATTAATTATAACGAAAATGTAGGTAGACAAAGTCAAAAGTCCTCGATGAAAATGTAGACAAACAAAGTCAAAATACGCACGTTTAAGTAAGCACCTTAGCCTGGCAAAAGTCAAAGGCTCAAAGTGGAGTTTGGATTGTTCAAAATAATCTTCACATTGCCGAAACTTAAGCAAAAGGAAGTTGCAATAAACTCGACGGAAATTTTGTAGCTAAATTGAAACTGCACGCGTCATCTTATATACGTACGACCGTGCGTATATAGAGATTTTGTTCATGATGACTCAACGGGAATTAGATAGGACTAGCGCGCGTGTTATGTTATAATTTAATTTATTAAAAAAAATAAGGGATAAATAAAAGCTGATGTTGTTGTGAACACATTTTACAACTGAGCGTCGTGGGCTTCCAAAGTTTTTCCTTGTAGTGAAAGGATATATAGAGCTTATAATTTCCAGCGCAGCTTGTTGAGTGTTTCAATTCTGTTGTGTTTAGTGAGCTGTCTGGACTGGAGTTGACAACGATATCCTCTGAAGCATTCAAAGACGTGACAGTTACTTGGGATCTGTAAGTATTTACGTTTCATTCTTTTCTCACAGAGAGCAGAATTTTTTTGGTATTCTGCATAAAATAATTATTTGTTGCTAATGTTGTAATTCCCAACAGCAGTGTAGTTCAAGTGTACCACCAGTGCAATAAGTGTAACACCAGTGAAGTTTTAATACGCGTGTAAATTGCAGTGAAAATTTCCGAATTTAATAGGAAGACACCTGAGGACTGCCTGCGGCCACCAAAGATAGCCGAAGATAATAAGATTTCCAAACACTTCCGAAGATCACCCGAAGCCTTCCGACAATTAATGATTATCACCCGAACACTTTCCACCATTTTTGAAAATCACTCGAACCCATCCGAGAAGTTCCAAAGATTGCCGAAGATCACCCGAAGATTTCCAGAAATTTCCCAACATGGTGGTTAATTTCCGAAATCTCTGAAGATATTTTAAACAAGATAACCACTGTCCGCTGTCTAAATTAATTAATGTAAAGCCAAAGATTGTAAACAGTCACTTTTTTAAGTGCATAATCAACAAGTCATCATATGGTCATTCTCATGCAATCTGGAATAAATAAGCAGACTTTGACCAATTTATTTACACTAAGTCGCCTTCGAAATGTGATTACCTGTGCTTATATTTCTGTAGCAATGATCGCAGTAATTTATCTAATAGTATCTTTTGCAATTTTTTTTTTATTCCAGTGAACTGTATAGCAGCAAGATTGCCACGTTTGAAGAAAACCCTTTCCTGTCGCTCAAAATAACTAATGGAATCCTGTAAGTACGAGGAAACAACAAAAAACCATTTGATTCCCATTCATGACTATTATTGTGACAACTCAGTCAAATGAGCTTGATATTGTTACTTTGAAAGATATCTCAGAAAAGCATATTCCCTAGACTGGTTGTGGTTACAGCTTAGACCTTGTACTTTCAAGGGTTAGAGGGGGGGGGGGGGAGGGGGGAGGGGGTGCTCAGCTGCTTCTGTTTTCCACGCCACTTGGCATTTAATTATAATTAGCTGCTTTGTTGTTCAATTCCATTTTCTCTTAGTGAACTTCAGAACAATGCCATTCAAGCTGTTACACGAAAGCTGTTTGGAGATTCTGGATCATCCGTAAAGACACTGTAAATATCAATTTATAAAACTTTCTTAATTCGTATATCTTACAAAAGGAGAGAACAGTCACAAAGTAACAGCTTAATTACACGTGGTTTTATTTCCCTGCGTTTGTTGTAGATTGTATAACATCCTGTTATTTGACTTCATCTTTGTTTTTCCTAGGGATCTTTCTAACAACCAAATACAATCTTTCCATGAAGATGCTTTAAAAGGTGTATCAATTGAAACAATGTAAGTGTGTGATTTACTTATTTTGAAACAATAGACAGACATAAATTGGGTAGATCGTTTACGCCTTTTGCTGTTCATTAACAGAAAATATCCATTCATTTGAGTCCAAATTTGTTTCATTATGGTCAATATACTCTCATTAACACCAACATGACTTTCATTTGCGCGGAAGGAACGTTCAAGAATAACACCTGCATATGTATCAGCATTCAAAATCATCAGAGATAAACAATACCTTCCTTTGACATTCATTGGCTGTAAATGTATTTTCATTTTTGTCGAAACAAAATTTGTTGTCACGAAACGACAGTCATGTACACTTTTGGACAATCCTTTTTCAACAAAGGACTTTCAATAACACAATTTGGATGAGTACTCACAATCAATTGCATTATTATACAACCATATCCATGAACGTGACGATCTTAAGTGCGGTGAAACTGTGAAGGTCATATTGGTGTTAATGAGAGTATATTAACCATAATGAAACAAATTTGGACACAAATGAATGGATATTTTCTGTAAATGAACAGCAAAAGGTGTAATTTCTTGACTTTGTGTTGAATAAATATAGTAATTTCAAATTTATCATGTGAACATTAATTAAAACAAACATTTAGTTATGATTCAATTATAGTAAGTTATGTTTACGAGTTGAGAAGATGGGAAATGCATGCGTCATTCAAAATGCTAACCAACGTCGTTTTGTTGGTTAGCAGGAATGCACACTCTCGATATATTTGCAGATTTTTCTGTGTCTTTGACACAGTTACTGAATGCCATACTGGAGGCATTCAGGTCTTCTTGTGCGTATCTCAATAATTCTTTTTGCCACCTTTTTTCCAGCAAGCTAATGAACAACAAGCTGGTTACATTTCCATCAAGAACTTTACGGAATCAAAATCCCATTGAAATGTGAGTTTGTTTTTTTCTTTTCTTTGGGAAAATGAAAGATCTGAAAAAATCGTTGCGAGCACTTAGACTCCAACTCCGGGTTACTTTGATTGAATAGTCGACAAACTGCAGTCAAGTTGATTATCGCTCATTGAAAATCGGAACAATAATTTTTCCATTTGAAGGAGAGCACTATCACGATCATGAACAGAACTTAAAAAGAGGAGCAATCAGATTCGTTTATTTCTAAAAGAACACACGAGGAGTCCACTAATATTTTCACCAAATCATTGATATGGAGCATTTTAATTGACAGAAAATCCCAGAAACTCAATACAATAAGTTGTTTATTAAAGTGCGATTTTCCTCTGGTGTTTCTTCTTAAAGGAGAACGGAAGGCTAGCAGTCATATTTTATATGGGAGCTTAAAACTATTGAAATGGCTTAGATTTGTAGTAAAAAGGACGAAAAAGTGAATTTTTCCTTTCGAAAGAGCCGAAAAGAGTCCAAAACCTGTGGTCATTTTTCAAAATTGAACGTTCGCCATTTTGGACATTTTTCCTTCCGGTTACTTCCATAAAAGGAATATCCACCGCCATGTTGTGACGTCACTACGCACACGCATTTTTTCGTGTCAACAAAATTTGTGAAGAATCGATCTTGAGTCGAACCTGCATTTAGCTTGCATTATGGCTGAGATCGAGCCTTATTCTTTTGAACCTATGCGAGACAGTTCAGAGTCAGAGGAAGACGATCTTTGCGAGAGTCAAGATGAGCGCCGAAGAGGAAATGCATCGTGGTGTGTATGCGAGTGTTGTGCGAACTGGGAAGTGCAACAAGGAAGCCGTAAAAAGATATAATTTCAGGTGAATAATACTTTTGTATTCAGCAGGTGTTGATTATTTTGGCACTAGGAAGCTAATAAACAGCCATTGCCTCGGTTGGAAGAAAGTGTTGTTTGATTTATTTCATTTATTTCGTATTTTGTCGTGGCGTGCGTGGCAGGCTCACATGGCAACGTAATGGTTGCGATATAACCTGTTTATATTTTTTTGGTTCAGACATAGAGGCAGCTCAAGCGACTTCTAGATGTATAACATAGCACTCTCTCTTTCAAGCGATTTGTTTACAAAGGGAAGTCCTAGAGATCGCTATCGTGGGTTTGTGTCAAGTGCGCAGAATGAGAGCACCAAGAGAACTAAATAACATGTAACCTTATGTAGACAAATGGTCACAAATAACTTGCCAGTTGTGAGATTTATTTCGAACGTTTCGTTGAGCTCAGTTAATCCTCCAACATAAGATTCAATTATGCACAAACGTAAGATTTCAAGCTCTACAGCGCCATATATAATTCGATTTGACGACAATCTCAGTGAAAACGTGGTACTTGAAATTCGCGTGTTTTTCCCCTGTGCGCAGTGACGTCATGCTATGCGCCCAAGTCTTCAACATGGCTTCCAAAATGGCGGACGTTCAAATTGTTCAGGTACGGAGCTTTTTGCTGTCACAATCAGGCTAAAAAGTTAGTTCACATTCTAAAACATAGCGATTTGATTACGACGTATCATGTGCTTTCGTAAGAACAACTTTTTAAAAAATGGGTTTTCGCCTTCCGTTCTCCTTTAAGTCAAAAAAGTAGTTCGGCTTATTACTGTTGGGGTCGGAAAGGGAACTTCAATAAATCAAAGACATTCCTCAAGTTCCCCCATGCGTAAACTACATTGAGATTCCATGTTGAGCTGGAACTACGGTCCGAAGAAGTGCAGTAAAACTGCTCGAAACGTCGCGTTTTAAAAACATTTTAACCTCACAAACGTCCCGTGTAGAACAAGATTTACCTTTATTATTTACTTTATATGTTCTAATGAGAAGTTCTGAAAGTTTCTGAAAAACTATGAGATAGTCTTGCTATTGTCTATTCACAATAGGCCACGTTCGATATATCAATATTCTAACATGGCTCGGAGGCTTTTGGGACAAACTTCTATATTTGGTGTTGTTTTCTTTGTATTCAAGTCTCTATTGGGAATTTAGAAAATTTACAGTTTTTACCCGAAAGGCTCGGAGCCATGTTAGAATATTGATATATCGAACGTGGCCTATTCTTATCACTGTCAAATCATTGATCACTAGGCAAGGTCGATTAACTGGTGACTTTCTTTTTTAGCGACATGTCCAATAATAAGATCCTAACCATCCAACCTGGAGAGCTGGACCCATTTACTAGCCTCAGAAGGCTGTAAGTTTTTTGTCTTGTCAGTTTGATAAATTTAATACTTATTATAACTCTCCAACCTTGAGAGCTGGATCCATTTACTAGCCTCAGTTTGTCAGTTTGATAAATTTAATAACAAAGTAATAAGCTTTCTGTTAAAAAAGCTTCTTTTTCAAAAGGAGGAGGTTGCATTTGCTTAGCAACAGTTCATTGAGTGGAAAGGGTCGTTATTGCAAACTGCAGCAATCCATTAAAAAAGATTAAAGCACACTTTCAGTCAAGGATTGTTTCCTTTTTATTGTGATTCCGAAGTTTTCTTCGTTGTTGTACATCAAACAGAGTTGCTTCACAATTAAATTGAATTAAACAATTGAATTTTGCTTTGCAGAATACTTCAACAAAATAGTATTTCAGCGCTTGGAACCAACTTATTTCAACATCAAACAAGCTTACAAGAATTGTAAGTACTGAAAGATATATCAACTTACACAACTACGTACCTGGGATTGACATGTAGATTAGCTCATGGCAACTTTTGTCTCACCAGTATCTTTCACTATTATTTGAATGTAAAATAATTCCAGTGGCAATGACGTTTATTTTAAAAAAGAAATCGTCTCAGAACTTGTTAAAGCTGTTTCCTAAGCTTTTTTACCGGGTAAGACATCGTTAAATGAGTCTGGTGGGATGACGTTCAAATGGTACATGAAACAATAACGAGCTGCCAACTGCAAAAATAATGCCCCAATACCAAGACACTTTTCTCAACTTAACTACTTTTAAAGGAGCTCAGTCACAGTACTTTGGCCATGTACAAAATTACCTTTCAATTGAAGGAAACCTAAAAATAGTAGTTTACTAAGATAAAAATACACCAAAGAGCTAATTAACGAATCGAATGTAGTTTAGCGTCAAAATGTTGTAGACTACAAATTTTCACCACTGTGATGCTGCGTATCGTTGTCGTTAAGAGTACAGACAACGCTAATCCACATTCGATATGTTTTGTACGACAATATCAGCGTCAAAGAGAGCGAGCTGGAAAAGGCATTGCGTGAGACATTGACGCGAGCAGCGTTGTCTGGACTCCTATCGATAACGGCAAATTACCTGTCCAGATTGCGAGAATAGTAGCAATTGTGGTAAAAAAATAAACTACACAGGAACACGGATAGTTAAGGATGGAGTAGATCAAAACGGATTACAAACGACGAACGTGAGAAATTTAATCAAAAAAAATTATAACATTAAAATTTCAAAAGAAATTTAAGCTAAAAGTTTCAAGATGCACAAACTCTGACATAGCTCCTTTAAGATATGTTGTTCATTCCAAGAGCTAAATCCAAGTTATTTTGTAACAATTGCTTTGTGCAGAAATCTGAGACAGAACAGCATCAGCGAGGTTCAGACAGGAGCATTTAACAACTTGGGAAGAGTTACAGAAATGTAAGTGTTCTGTTGGTATACAGTAAAAGCCGCGTAGAAGAACCTAAAATGTAAGAGCCTGTTGGGCTAAAATTTCACACTTGCGCACCCTTCACATAAGAACCAATTTAGGCTAAAATCTCATTACAGGTTCTTATATTTAAAAATATAGAGTAATTTTTCAAAGATATAATACAGTACATCACATACGATACAAACAGAGGGAACAAATTCTAGCCAAAACAGTGAATGATTCAACATAAAAGGCACACCCATGAGTACAAGTTGTTTATTTTTAAACAAATTTAAGAACCTGATTAAGAACCTAGGTAGCCTAGTTTCACAGTAAACACCATTTTTATAAGAACCTATGGAGGCTAACTTGAAAAATCCTAGGTTCTTATATGCGGGTTTTTACAGTAGCCTAAAAATTTATGTGTTTGTATTTTTTTTTCCAGGCAAGCTTTTCAGCGATAGAATTCTGACAATAAACTTTGAGTTAAATATTAGCAATTACCGTTCAGTGGAAAAGTTTTATTCTCACAAAGCGTTTATAATAATTTAATAGTTCCAAATGCAAATACAGCAAATACAGATAAAATTAAACGTTTTTTGAAAGAATTCATCAATGACATACACACGGGGTGTCTCTCACTACCCTATGGAACAAATTAATGCCTTTTTCCCACTCAAACAAAAATTATGTTGGAAGAAAAAGCTTATTAATGATACCTCATAGATATCCAACATGGTGGAGCTTATACTTGGAAGAAACTAAGCATCTGAAAAGCTTGAAATGCAAGTAAAATAAATTCAAACTAGCCACAATATCAAATCGTACTTTTCGAGTAAGGTGATTGAACACAATAAAAAGAAATAAATGAATCAGGATATTTTAGCACAAGAGTTACGCTTAGATGTTTACTATTCAAGTTGCTTCGTTGACTATCCTCTTTATCCAATTGCGTGTTGTTTGCTTCATCTTGGAAGTTCTACTCACGACGGTTCTTGATTTTTTCAACATGTGAGTTGTTCGTCACAGCATCATAGTTTGTTTTTAAGTCAGTAATAATAGATTTTTTCTATGATATACATATATGGCTAATTTGTTGTCTCGTGTGAACGACCATGAACTTTCCTTATTTGGCAGGCTTTAAAGCATTATAGTTTGTGGGCCGACCCGTTCCGAAAACGATCGATATCTTTTTCGATTCTTTCCAAAACTTTTTTCTTAAAACACAGCATTCTGCATATTACGTTGTTCACGAAGAGCGAGCACACGATAAAGCAAGTAGTCACGAGAAGGCCTTTCATCCCTCTGCGACATTTGGTGAGTTTTTCCGTGGGATGCCTGCGGCAGGCCACGGTAAGGTTTGCCCGGCGTTTTATCGTCGACGCAAATCGACGAATTTGACTGATAATGAAATGCACGTCACAGCTGGAACTATTGTTATTGGGTTAAACTTGGAAGCACATGCAAGATGACACGACTTTAACAGGAGTGAAAGTAATGTAATTTCGAAAGATTCTGCGATTCTGGCAAGGAGTAGCTTGTGTAGACAATGTAGTGCTCGTAGCAACATGTACGTGTTCAGGAAATAAAAAGAAGGTAATTAAAAACAATTTAGAAAGTGTTTCGACTTTGTGTATTGAATTGAACTGTGAAAATTGCATAGAGTTCGCGGATCATCCGTTCCGTGTTACGCATTGAACCAACGTGTTTACCGTTCACTCGGCCTACCAAACGAACCAACGAGTTCAGCAACCGAACCTGCGTGTTCATCCGGCCTACGCGCCTAACGCTTAGTCTAAACAAGAAGTTTGAAGCAACTTTGACACAAGATATTCATTGACTCTGTGAATTGAAAAATCAACGAGTCCATCACGGAAAACGTCGACACCAACCATTTCAAAAATTGGCTCAAATATTTGTTGGTTTCCAATTGAAGATATTTAAGCCTCGAGAGTTTTAGAGTTTTTATTAAAAATTTCACAGTTTAATCCATGAGTCGACAATCATGCTACGTGTGGTTTTGTGTATTCTTTCCGACACTGAGCTTACCTGTTTACCAGAATTCACTTGTAAATAGTGTTTGCGAGAAGGTTTATTCCAATCGATGTTTATTTTATTTTCAGTGTTCCACTGTTAACATTTATAAATACAAAGGGAAATATTTGTTAAGAAGAATTCCTCATGCTTCTCATGGAAGCTTTAATCCTTTCGTTATCTCGAAAAAACAAGCACACATTATCAAAGGGAATACACCAGTTGCATCACGTTGCGTGCCGTTTTTCTCTCACACAAGTGAACCTCTAAGGACAATCAATACTTTTGTTAATGTTTTGGTAGTTACCCTACTTCAGTTGGTCTCTCACACAAGAGAGCTTCTGATTATATAGCAAACAATCAGTACTTTAGCCTGTTAATATTTTAGCCTGGGTAGATTCATTACGTTCATTGACAGCAATACAGCCCTTCACAACATTTTAGTCTTCAAATAATTAAAACGTTGCGTTACAATTCATGTCTCAAGATTTTCAGGCAGTTCTCAACGTAAGTAATATGACCTCATTAGAAAAAAAAATTCATTTTCCACGTTGCAATATTACTTCAGCCAGTTTTGATGCCATTTCTAAACACCATGCACTCTCTCGTTCCATCTTGTAGATCATCCGGAAAGAGGAAATAGGAGCCGGGGAAGGAGACTCTGCTCGCACAGTAATTTTCCGCCTACCCTATTTTCCATTACAAACACATGACGGTTTCTTCAACACTTTCTACGGTGGTTTCTATGGCTGATCTAACTGACTAATTGTGACACTTTACTGTAACTTCACAATTCATTCCAATGCTACGCTCCCTAGCCAAAGCATCCCACGGAATCGCCTTTAGGCGTCGTCTCGTTGTATATAGTAACAATGGACGAGGCCACGATAGCTAACCACTCATGTTTGCTTGCGATTCGTTGCATCCCGCTTTGCTTACGTTAAGCTCCACTCGTTTAGCTTTCATTTTGTGGTCTCGGTGACACTGTATTGCATATACTTAGGCTTGCCGTATGTATAATTAAACAAATATATTTGACCATCTGGCTTTTCGATGGTGTAGTGGTTAAGTAAATACATCCAGGTGCAAATGTCCCGGGTTCGATCACCGATATCTGGAAATTGAGATTTTATTTTTCTTCTTTTTTTTGAATTTTAAAAAGCAAACTTTATTTTGTTTCTTCCGGCAACTGAATTCGACGATCGCGGCAATCGGTCACGAAATGTCACAGAAAAAAGGACCGTCTCATCTATCCCTTCAAGTGACTCCGACAAAGCAAGCTGTTGCATTCTCATCCCCAGTTCCACGCTCTACGCAAGGAACGCTGGGACCATGACCCCGAATTGGCGACCAACTATTACGACGACGACGAAGACATCGAAGAAGAACGGCTTGCATTTTACGACTAGGGCTTTCCAACGGAAGCCCGAGTAGTAAAAAAATCGATTCTTTTAGCTTCTGCTGTAGAATCAAAAACCTTGCTTACCTTTTCCTGACCTTTTCAGGAAAAGGACTTTTCAGGATTGTGCCCTTTTAGTCATACAATCAATTTTTTTACTCCTTGCAGATATTTACAAGATAATGAGATTGTATTCTTGCCCACATTTCCTACGTTAGGAAGTCTAAATGTTCTGTAAGTATTGCCCATTCTGTTAGAACCATTGTACGGTCATTATCCTTGTGGATGGTCAAAACAGAGGGAGGGTTGCAATCTTGTTGGTAACTCAGATTTTTCTTTTCTTGTCCCATATTCCTGACATACTGAATACGTCATCTTTCATGAATATTTAGTTATCAATTATGAACTTAGAGACCCAGGGAAACGCATCTGGGTTAAATAACCTTGACAACAACCTGAGCTCCCAGAAGATGCTAGGTCAGAATGCAATGATAATGTTTTTGTAACCCTTGGCAACCCTGACCTCAACGTAAGCTCGCATGAAATACGGGGTCAGAATTTTTATGTGTAAGCTTGCCAGAGGTCGGGAAAGGGTCAGGGAAAATATTCTTCAACTTCAGAGAAAAGTCAGGAAATTTTATGTCGAGTCACGGAAAATTGAAATAATTTAACACGGCTGAGTTAGTTACATCTTAGGCTGAGATTAGTGTGATCTCAATGGTAACTTTCATTAATGAAGAAGGAAATTTCTTTAAAAATTATCAGTCTTAATAACTGAGTGTAAAGGACTGCTGTAAGGGAAGGCCAGAACGCCACCACTGTATCTGACATTTTGTATTTATAAATTTGGTGTGGGAAAATCTATTTTAATCAGGGAAAAGTCAGTGAAAAGTCGGGAAATTTTGAAAAGTGATGTCTTTGGCAACAATAACGTGGCGTTCTCGGCATACTTGCAAACTTTAAGCAAACTATCAGGTTCAGTAATTTCGAAATTAGATGGCCTTATGGAAATTGTCATGTCAGTATAATCCCTCATCTTAAAGAGAAAAAAACATTCTAGTTTAATGTCGCTAAGTAATATCTATCATTATTTTTCATGTTCATTGTTTCTCAATTTTAGAATTAAATGATAGTTCTTGAATAGTATTATAAAAGGTAATCAAATGGTTTTCTCGTGAAATTAGGAAATAATTTCACTTGCGTTCAGTCAAAATTCTGATAATTAATCATCAGATAATAATTATTAGAATTTTGACAAAACGCGCGTGAAATTATTTCCTAATTTCACTCGTCACCATTTGATTACACATATTAACTGGTTTTGAAAAGAGAACGCTGAATTACTGACCAATTCTCTATTTATTTATTTATTTATTTATTTATTTCTTTATTTATTTTAGTAATTTACAGAACAACAAGATTGAGAATATCGGCCAGGGATGTTTCGCGAATCTTCCAAATCTGGGGAACCTGTAAGTAGACCTTATCCGGTAGTTACATTTTGAAATTTGCATTACAATGTTAATTTATGCTAATGTAAAAGAGACAGCTGGTGAAAATTGACAATCATCAATGACTGGGTATTGTCTGGAGGTATCTCTTAGTTTCATTCTCTTTTTATATAATAAGTCAAATTATTCTCGCATTTTGATTGGTCATTGGAGAACAGACACAGATGACGCAGAAGCCCATTATTTTCTCTTGCTTTAATCTCTTCAATAATAGATCACAGATGACGTGAAAATGTGGTAATGACATCGGTTGGCACACTCAGTTTATGCCTCGTGTGCCACTGTTTTGTTCTCACGGCATTTTGACGTCATCTACGATCTATATAAACAACAGCTTCCATTTGGCATGGAAATATTCTCGGATATTTGTCCGCGGACATTATCTGTTCCGAGAAGCGAACAGTTTTCCGAGAGCGTAGCTCTCGGAAAACTGTGAGCTTTGAGGAACAGATATCGTCCACGGACAAATATCCGAGCATTCGAGTGTAAACTGGAGGCTATTGTGTTTATTATCCTTCAAATGTTTTTCGCAACA
>NW_028301576.1:14265000-14327500 GCF_042242905.1 Orbicella faveolata
AAAATTAGCGGTCTAGATGCCTGTCTGGATGGGAAAATCTAGACCGCTTCCAATATCGATTTCAGCCAATCAAATTCGTGAATTCGGTATTTCCCAGTCCTTGTGAGACACAGCCATATAAAAATGAATTTATAAGAAGTTATTTGGGTCCAAAGGGTTTGTAGGATAGTGTTACAACCTCATGATAGGTAGTACCAATAGGCCCTTTGCAAGATCCGGTCACATGGTACGGAATTAATTACGCTGGGACGCAAGTTACGTAGTGGGACTTTCAAAACAAAGGAACTCGTACCAGTCCAGCCCGACTTTCCTTTGTTTTGGAAGTCCCACTGCGTAACTTGCGTCCCAGCGTAATTAATTCCGTACCATGTGACCGGATCCTGCAAAGGGCCTATTGCCTCAGTTGTATTTAAGAAAAGTTTTTGTAGCCGGATCCCACATTGAATACCAAGTAATACGTTCTTGGTAGGAATTTCTAAAATATCCTAACAATGCTGTTTGCTTTTTTGACCACTTCATTAGCACCTGTAAACATATCTGCCTCAGCCCCCGGTGATTTTCAGCTGCAAGTGGACTGGGACAGACCCGCAGTGCTATATCCGCCATATGTACTGCACAGAAACACCACCTTTGTGGATACATGGAATATTACAGATGTAATGTCACTTGTTACTTTTTTTTGAAAAATTCCTTATATCAGAAAAGATCTTCTTCAGTTAGTTAAGTTTAAATTGAAGGGGTTTTCCAGTAAAGACTTCTGCTCCTTTCTTACTGGCATTTTCCAAGACTGGAAAGCTCTCGAGAGTAGGAAATATCTTGGAGGTTCCAGAAATCTGCAAATCAAATAGAAAAATAACATAACATAACATAACATAACATAACATAACATAACATAACATAACATAACATAACATAACATAACATAACATAACATAACATAACATAACATAACATAACATAACATAACATAAAATAAATGAATAAAATAAAATAAATAAATAAATAAAATAAAATAAATAAATAGATAAATAAATAAATGAAAAGTCAGACCAAATGCGCTATGTTCCTGGTGATCGAAAGCAACATGATACACATCGGAATGCGCTTAAGAACAATTAATTTGTGCTTTTGGTGTATGGGAAGTCTAAAGTAAACTTTAGAAAAGAAAAAAAAAAAACAAAAGGGTCGCAGAAAAGTATGACAAAATTTTTTATGAAAATGACTGCAAACCGTGCTATTTAAAGCTATAAGCTGAAAAGTATTACCGTGGTGGGATTGGCGAAAGCTGTACCTGTGATATGTTTGGCAAATGTCTCCAGAAATCATCCACAAGAACAAGTTCTACCTTTTTTTTCTTTTGCCGAAAATGACAACGGGCAAGACCTTGGAGCAGTGGTAGTCGTGGTAGAACACATTTGGCAAAACCGTGGTGATGCATCAGTGACTGTGGTTTACAAGGGAATGCCATTCCATTTGATTTCATTCCATTTTATCAGGGCTTACATCACAACACTGAGTACAACTAGGTTTATCTCGTCAAAAGTTGGTTTACGTTTGGAAGAAAACTGTTTTTAGAACAAATGTCGCTTTGAAACTATAATAATCAAGGTGAAACCAACCATCCCGAGCTGTGCAGACCAATGAGTTTGCGAAGGGCAAACCTGTTCTAATTTTACAGTTTTCAAAGTTTCTGTGTCGGTTTAGCTTCAGTTTATTATTGTTTTCCAACCACACTAATTTGAAACAAATTAACGATGTCAAATCTATCAGGCAAGGAAGCCTAGGACGTCAAAATGGCTTATGTAAAGGACTATTTAGAGATATTGAAGACTGAACTACCTTTAGAGATATTTAAGACTAACTAAATGTTCGTAGTTGTCTAAAACGTTAGGCCGGTCGTTAGTTTTTTCAGACTTGTTACGTCAATTTTTGTCCAAAATTTGGGGACATTCCAAAAGTTGCCCTCAAGTATGGCTAGGACTACGGCAGCCCGGTTCTCATTCATTACTCGGTGATATTAAATATTCCTTTTATTCTCATCTCCGTGGCTCACTTTTTTTAACCAGATTCACGAATGAATCAGTAAGCTCAGCCCTTAATGACAAATAGCAATATGTAACATTCTTTGAAACACCGTTCTGAGACGATTGCTGTAACTTAATTGCAGGTTATAAGTGTGGGGTACAATGCGACCTGTGACAGTGCAGATGCAGCCTCCCTCTCCGGCTCAACCGCAAGCGAATTTTTCTTGTTTGAGCAGGCTGATGGGGTTCAGGCTGGTATTGATTATGTGTGCCATGTGACCATGACAGTAGAAGCCTATAATGGAACAAACTTAACTGATGACCCAGGGGGACATGGTTTCATTGAAATTCAGACCTCTCCTAAAAGTGAGAAAGCAAGTATCACCACCCTGGAGGGAAAGGGTAAGACGTTGGAGAATATTCAAGATATTAGACTCCTTAAAGTTAGTTAGTTTCGATCGAGAAGACATAGGACTATCAGATACCCTGTACATAATATGTTTTCCGAGCACCTTAAAGAAATACCCCGCTGCGCGTTGTATCTTTAACTTTCTTCGCGTTGTTTGAGAATGTGGTAGAACACGGTCTGTCGTGATTGATATATTACTATTTTTCTTCATCTATAAAATGTTTGTTTATAAGGCCGAACACCGTTGAACAGCAATGAATGTTACAACCTCCCCAGGATCTCCACCCTACGTTGAGAGCAAGTAAACCCATTTATCTTCATCGTTGAGTTACAGAATAAAAAATGGTACAATGTATTCTACGTGTGTGTATAATAAATGGATGGGGGAGAGGGGGAGTTTGTCCAAGACCTGTTAAAAGGTCAGTGTAATCGACGATTTCACTTATCTTGTCTTTCTATTTCTGTTTTCATAGCTCCTGTGACTAATGCTTCCCTAAACAGTTCCAATTACTACTTGGACGTTACCTATTATGATTTCCAGTAAGTGAATTACTGTTTAAAACAGGTGGTTATCTCAGTATAAACAACTTTTGTGCTGCATCAGTAGACATTCTTGCCGATTAACAATGCTGGCATCTTTTTCATTTGTTTGCCTTTTCCTTTGTCGCGAAAATCCCTAAAGTTGAAAGGGTCTTTTGCCCAAAACGGGTAAGAAAAAAAAACAATATTTGTGTTATAACACAGTTTATTTCCTTTCAGGTTTTCCGATGGCGACTTTACCGGTCTTGGTACATTCAGGGATGATCTGTACCGGAATCCTCAGTATGTGCTCAGTCCTTATGGGAGCTGGCTGGCAATATCAAACAGCCCAACTGGTGACAGTTTTTCTCACTGGTTTAGAGGTTATTCAGACAGAAATATACATTACGAAGATAAACTGGAACTGGGGATACAATCAGAGACAGATGCTAAGGGCAATCCAGTGTTTCGGCATTTTAACGACGAATTCTTCCCTGTCGATGGCCGTGGATGGGGAGCTGAAGGACAGCGTGACTGCTTTACCAATGCGCTCAGGAACTATGGGTATGTTTCAAGTAATATATCAAACACGAGAGACAGTGTTTCATCGGGATATCCAAACACTGAGAAGAAAGTTGAAAATGCGACGCGCAGCGGAGTATTTTTGACGAAATTCGAGGTGTCTGGATAGCCGATGAAACACTGTCTCGAGTGTTTGATATATCTTCTCGAGCGAAACAAAAACTAAGGAGTAAACGGAGAAGTCAAATCGTCCAAATCTATGCTAATTAATCGGGGAGCAGGGATGGCGCAGTGGTGAGAGCGCTCGCCTCCCACGGACCCGGCGTCATATGTGGGTTGAGTTTGTTGTTAGTTCTCTTCTCTGCTCCGAGAGGTTTTTCTCCGGGTACTCCGGTTTTCCCCTCTCCTCAAAAACCAACATTTCTCAAATTCCAATTCGATCCTTGACTGCACGGACATTTCTGAACGAGTTCTGTGAACTCCTTGGTGCTCCATGGGTAAACAACATACATTTACATTTTTTTTACCGGGTATCCAAACCTCCTTCACGGTTGTGATTTTCTTTGTTTTAACTTGATGAATTATTAATGAGTTTGAGACGCCTTGTGTAATTTTTGTGTGGTTAACCCTGTCATGTGAGAGGCGCTGGTGACTAACGTGTAGCATGCGTGATGGATTATGGTTGCTGAAAAATGAAGCGGTGTAAAATGTCTGCGTATTACTTTTAACTCAGTGTCGAAAGTAACAAGGCAATTACTTGGTTTTGTTTTTGGTTTTGGTTTTACTACGGTTTGAGATTGACTGACTAGTGTTATTGGCAAGTAATTGGTTTGGTTTTGGTTTTGCGACACTCAACTGAAAACCGCTCTATTGAAAATAATTTAACACAACCTTTGTAGCTGTGGAGGATGGTGCTCTAGTGAGGGTCTGAGTTCTAGCATTTTATTTTATCGTTATCCAACGTACTTGGGTTTAGCACCTCACTTCTCTCTTAAGTTGGATGTGTAAATGTGTACCGTCATTTTGGGGAGAACATCACAAGTGAATGACTAACATCGCATTCAGGGTCAGAATTTTTGACCTTAGTCACTTCACGCTATAGAATCCAGAAATAGCTTTAGTTCCATTAGTCATTTGACTCTATCTATTGTCTTCTCGTTTCAGATTCACGGCTGCAATACGCACAGGTTTCAACTTCTCTGGCAACGAAATCTTGACATTCTCCGGCGGCGAGGAAATGTGGGTGTACATTGACAAGACATTTCTGGTGCAGTTATTTTCTGATCCACTGGACTCTGATGTTCCATGCCGCACTATCAGCTTGGCAAATGCTGGTAAGTTGCAATATAAGTCTGATATGCCATTTGTCGTTATCTAATGTAGTTTCCCCTGAGCTCATCATCAACATCATTACAATTAACTCGCCGTATTGTCGGTATTTGGAATTCTGTTGGTGTTCTGTCAAGATTAGTACCCTTGTAATCGTTTGTTCCGTATCATTTGAAGAATCAGCGTATTGTTTACGTACGGTGCTGCTTTCAATCGTGTTTATCTACTGTGTTTCTCTGCTTTTAGCTGGTAACGGATCTATAGTCCCTGAAGGTGGCTCAGTTATTGGCGGAAAATGCCAAAGCAATGGCTCTCTTCCAGCAGAGACAGTTAGCCTGTCCCTAAGGGTAATACATCTAATGACATATTCTTGAGCTTGTGTCCTGTTTATGGACGTGTTGACTTGTCTAGCCCAGACTAGCCTAGCCCAGCGTAAGTTAGCCCAGCTTCGTTTAGTCTGCCCTAGTCCAGCCTGAAATACATTAGACTGGTCCAGCCCAGTATAGTGTACGCTATCGTAGTGTAGCTCTAGTCTAGCCACTGTCGCATTCTAGCCTCTAATAGTTTGTCCCGGTGTTTATTGCAGATCAACGAGGCATACCGTTTAGATGTCTTCATTGCCGAGAGATTCCGTTGTAAATCGCACATTTTGTTTCAGTCGAGTGGAGTATCATTTCTGCTAGATGACGCCCGACCTGCAGACTATTTTGCAGTAATTAGCGAGGATGCACATGTTGGATCTCTTGTGCAGGTTAGATCTGCGCTGATCAGCGCACTTGTAACAGTTCCAATTAAAACGTAGCTTTCTACGTAGACATTCTTTTGGCTTGTCTCCTTGATGGAGAGACGATTATATTGTGTCCAAATGCTACGGATGATCCATTGGATCCCATACCCAATATAAATTCAGTAACAGTTCCAATTAAAACGTAGCTTTCTACGTAGACATTCTTTTGGCTTGTCTGATCCAAACGAACCTCTGTGTAGGAGGCGATGTAACGCGTGCATCCCTTCCATCCCTTTTGGCTTTTACTTGATAAGATATCACTTCCATTTCTGTTTAAAGGGAACGAAAGTGATTCAGAAAGAAATTGCCGTCCAAATTATGTACACTTCTCCCTTGCTTATTCTTTGCAATCTTAACGAATTAAGCATTCAGTTAATGGAGTAGATTATGAAAAGTTGATTTATTTTTCCAACTATTTTGCCGTCGACTCATTTTATCGTTGGACATCCTCACGCCCTAATTTGCACTTATATATGTATATTTCATTCGCTTTTTCTACAACTTGAAAATGATCTCAGGGAGATCGAAACGTCGTTTTTTTATCGCTACTTCACTTAATCCCAGCAAAATCAAGATTCATGTAATCACTTCCTCTATAGTACGGCCGCATCCATTAAAAAACACTGAGGTCTAGCCCTTTTTGTCCGTATTAAAGAATTTCGACTGTACGTGTTACAATAGTCATTACAAAACTATAACATGACTACAGTCTCTAAATACTTCCGTCTCGCATGGCTCAGGTTTTTAACGTGTCAGACACTTTTTCCTCTGGGCCTTACGACGTAGACATCCTTGAAGAAAACGAACAAGACAGGTTCGAAATCGAAGATGGAACCTACATGGCGCCCAATGCCCCCGTCACTCCAGCTCCACCCAGTTTCATCCTTGATGGAGAGACGATTATATTGTGTCCAAATGCTACGGATGATCCATTGGATCCCATACCCAATATAAATTCAGGTAAAAACAAAATATGATGAAACCAAGTGATAAACTTCCTGCATACGAGCACAGAAAGCACCCAGAAAACCCACTGAGTTCGATTATTTGGTGCACCTGATATTGTAGATCCATTTCAAACGTGTATTCAGACCGACACGAGCTAAGGTATTTGTGTAATTTAGCTTCGCTTTGTCCTTTTACAAATTTCATTGGATTTTATTGACTGTGAAGAATTTTGATAATTTACCTTGACAATGTCGTCACGATGACACCGAAACTTCGGGGTTTTTTCATTGGTTTATACTTGCCAATGCATTTTCAAAATGTGTACAAAACGGTTGCTTTCTCGAGAGTATTAATCCTTTTTTTGCTCTTGCAACTCTTGAAGAACTCCAGTTCAAAATTGTATTTCCTTTTTTCACAACAATGTAAAACGACTAGCACTAAATGCAATATCTCTCAGTAACGTTCATTTGAATGATCACACATTAAGATCGTCGTCCACAGCCATAAAAGTTTGAACCTCCACCTCCTGAAAATATCACGGAGTTTAAGTAAGAAGACGGCAACGCCGAGGACAATGTCGATTAAAAAATGAACATTTATATTTTACCTACGAATCTCGCGATACTCTAAAGTCATTTAGCTTCTTCCTCTTTGTGAAAATTATCTCGAAGCTGAATATGGAACACAGAAATGTAAATTTTAACCATTATGCGCCGTGGTTTTACGTTCTCCACACAACGCAGAATTTGGTTATTTCTCGCTGTTGCTTTACAGACGGCGGCAGAGAAATGTACCAAGAACTATAACGCATTTTAATGCTCATTAAACCTTTGCCGTTATGGTTTTCTTAGACTCCCTATTAGCACTGAAGAGGCTTTCATTTAAATGTTTGCACACTTGGGTTTCTCACAAGACAAGAAATTTTTGCCGAAATTAGTTGGCTTGAGGTTTGACTCTGAGACAGAATCTATCAACACCTTGTCAATACAACACCTCATAACTTACTGAACGTTGCAAACAGTTTGAACAGTAGCGTGTGTAGTGTGACAGCCAGCTGATGCTATTCTTGAGATAGAGTGTTTTTGACAACGTGAGAAGAAGCCGTCTTCTCACCGAAGTGAAAATTGTGTGTTCATTCTCTGGTTGCTGAGGTGTCTTTGTGTGGATTTGTAAAGTTTTTTTTTTTCAGTACAAATTCTCTGATATGTTCCACCTGTAGGTATTCAGTCGTTTACCTCTATAACCACATCTACCGCTTCGCTCACGCTGAAAGCTCTTCTGGATTTTGAATCCACCCCATCGTATGAATTATATTTGAGAATTACTGACACTAACAAAGGATGGATCGGGAACATCACAATCAAGGTAAACAAATTTTGATCTATCTTTTTCTCAGAGTCAAGTCTAAACGAGCTATATTTTAATTTAATTCAATTTAATTGGTCGCAATTAGCTTTCCTCGAGACTGTCTACATCAAGAACTTAAAGCTTAGTCTTAATGAGGTTATCAAAGCGTCTAAAGAGTAAAAAATCGTTTTGATGTATTTGATCACATCATGTTATGTCATTGCTTGTGTATACGCCTAATTATCCTTGAGATATAAGCTGTCCATTTGTTTTGATGTAACCACTTGACTATGACTCTGAAATAGAGCCAAAATATTGTAGCAATATTTTTGCATTGTAGTATGTCAAAACGTGGCTTTCAAGAAAGTTATCAATCCTTAGACTCGTCTTCTTTATATTCAAAACAGTCGGATGGCGCTGGATTTTGTAGCTGTCGATTGACAGACTTTCAAATTTTGTCCTCGTTTTTTGGAAAAATCGCTTAAACATAATTGCAAATTGTACTTCCTCCATCCACTCACCTCATATCTTCGTCTTGGGGCCGTAGGAGCAGTTCATGTATGTGAGAAGGTACTTAGACATTATGTTTACACTGCTATGACCAAACATCTTACTTCACAGCCTTAAAAGGCACATGTTCATTGCTTATAATCAATCTAAATCTTTCCCAATCATAGCCATTCTTATTCCTTTCCGTTTTCTGTCATCTTTGGTGTTTTCTTCCTAAGTAAACCTTAGGCTTGAACGTTACCTTGCACGTCCCGAAAAAGAACTCATTATGTCATGTGCATATTTGTTTGGTGCAGGTCATTGTTGAAGATTACAACGATCACTGCCCTTTCTTGGCAGAAGTCAATATAGACAGGGACCTGGAGCCGATCCCACCGCTTCGGAAAGACGCATTCTTCACCGCTGTAGCCACTGACAGAGACAGCGGTGTGAATGCTCAAATCAGATTCAAGGCCAGCGATCCAGAGAGGATGTACGTAGAATAACTCAAACAAATCAGGGTTGATCTTAACCCTTCTGGCTCATCATTCAAAGGATTATATCACAACTTGTCATTTAAGCGGGGGCTACATTGGACAGGAGGCCATCCCCTTCCTAGGACTAACGTGCAGACAGATATTGCTGGGTGACATTCCAGCACTTTAAGTTAACGCGAAGTCCATCTTTTTTTTTCTCACTGTTGCATTGCGCAACTTGACATTGGCAAATATACCCTTCACAGTGAAAGGTTGCGTGCAGGAGCGTGGCAACAGCGATCGTGTTCTTTTTGCATATTATCACTGTCTTTTTTCGGAGGTCTGAAACTCCACCGGCTCACCCGTGTTTGAGAACTGCTATGAACATTATTATTGAAGGCCGTCCCACAAATTCTAAGCTTACCCCCGTGTTTGTTATTGGTTTTTTTTTTTCTTTACAACATTTTCCCGGATATTTTGAAATCGCCCAATTTCCAGCAATGTCGTGAAACTTTTTCCTCCTGAAATGGCGTTCTTCGATTCCTTATCGCTGCCTGGATCAACCGTATCATGTCTTTTTTCTGTCAACAGACCGCACATCAATTCTACAAAGTTCTCTATACTGAACGGTACTGAGGTGGTATTTAGTAACAAAACTGTTAAGTGGACGTACAAGTATTACATATTTGCGGTGGATGGTGGCTCGCCTAAACGAGGAGACCGCATAGCCGTAAATATCACATTTGATGCATCCTGTGAGACCACTGGAGCTATTGTTCCTGATGCCATCACTGGGGAAGTCTTTTTCAGAGCTCCTGGGCTCACAGGCTCCGAATATCGTAAGTCACTCCTATATCTTTTCTTTTGTTTACTCCCAAGCTTTGTGATACCTGTTTTGCAGTATTGTAACCAAGGAATTGGCGCCGTTTTATTGTTCCGTGACTTTTGACTGAAAATCCGTTTTTCTGATTTCTTAAATTAAGCTTTCAAAAACAAAAAAAGAAAAAAAAATTATTAGTTTTTGGCAAAAATGTAAAATGAGTTTCCATCTGATATTTATTTTTTACCTGACGTGACAACAGATGGCCGGTTGACACAGGCGCGTTCATCAGTGCTAATTCTAATAATACATCCTGGGGTCAATTTAATTAAACGTTTACACTTGTTATCTACAAGTCGGACCATTGTAGTTACAAGCACAGACGAAAGCGAGTTTAATAAAAGTCGTTACAAGAGTCCGACTTGTATTTTTACAAGAGTCCAACTTGTAAATCACAAATGCAAAATGCAAGTCGATTGTCCCTTGTAAACATTGAGTACGACTTGTAAACGAGATATTGGAGCGTCAAAACACGTCGTCTTCTAGTGAAGAGGAACTCGACGAGCTCCTGAGACGTCAAATTATTGGCAAACATAGGAATTCTGAAGAAAGACGGTTTTTTAACGTGGAAAATCCAAGGGAATTTCGAGGGAAGTTTCGTTTCCCTGTGGACGTCTTCATTCACCTTTTGGAATTTTAAATAGGCCCGCAGATTTTGAAAGGGCAGCAGAGATATTAAAATTTGCATTTGCGAAATTACAGGTGCATTCAATTGTAAGGCTAAAATTGTCATTTACACTTGTATCCTGACTCGCGATACACGTGTAAATTCCACTGTAGAAAATAGTTTTATTGAATCCTTATATTTAAAAGCCGGACTTTACACATGTAAATAACACGTGTAAAAACTACAAGTGGAATTTCTTTATTGAAATGACCCCTACTTAAACAGCAAGCCACCCTTTCGAACACACACATAACTCCTAGCTACCTATGGTACGATTTCTTTGTAACAACACTGCATATTCTTGGCTAAATGAAGTTTACGCTATGCAAGCAAAATTTTCCCGGGACTCGGGCGACGTAAACTTTAAGATTTTTCTTCAACTCTTTCTCGTGTCAACAGATAAAGTCACAAAGATCCAACTTTTTTTTATTTCTTAATGCACTTCAATTACAGTCGCAAGGGAAATTAAGGATAGACTTTTGTCTTTTGCTTCTGCTCAATAAGTTAAATCCACTGGATATTCATCTATAAACCTCTATTTTTCATCCTGTGTTCATTTGCCAGCCACAAGCACAATTTTAAGAGGGCGAATTTTTAGCTTGCTAATTCTTTTGGCTCCAAAAACAAATTACCTTATATATTAGTTCTCCGATCTGAGACTTTTGTACAAGGTAAACTTGCTCTTTGTCTTGATATGTCTAATGTTTTTGGTGGTAAATTACAATAACTACGTCGAGGTTTATTTGCGCAACAATACCCCATATGAGCTAGAATGCGTGTTCTCAAAGGCCATTTGTTTTTTTGTAAAAAAGTTCTTGTCAGCGAGTTAGTTTCCATTTCGATTTTCTTGCTTAAGTTCTACAAAATTGAAGTGGATTTCAATTGTAATTTCTGCTTTGCGGAAAGGGAACTTTTCGATTTAGGAAATAACAAAAGGAAAAGTAGAATTCTAACATTCGTTGCTATGTAAATTCAAATTCAAATATTTAAGATTCGGATAGAAAGTTCCAATACAACTGAGGCTCAGGAACATGACATCTTAACATGACGTATTTAATGCTCTCGCAAAACATAGTTTTTCCTTTTCTTATGATAAAGTTTCGAATAGCTCAATTCATCTAGTATTTTTGCTTGTAAACTGAAATAACCGTTGTTTGCTACGTTATGCTAAGGCCTCACAACGCCGGAGAGGAAAACGATTAGATTCGCGTGATAAAAGAGATACGAACTGTTTTCTTGTCACTTTCAGCTAAACAAATTCTTTACTGCCGGAAGAGAAATAACCATGGCACATGCTAACTAAGGCAGCGTCCACACAACGCTGGAGAAATTTGAAAACAGCATCTCTTTCTACGGTTAGGCCTACCGTTCACAATAGTCCGTCACGAAAACGGAACTTTTCGCAAACGCTTTCCAAACCGAAGGATTTTGAGAACGCCGGCTGTTCGTTTTAGTATGGACAGGATCATTTTGAAAGCTAGGCTTTTTCCCTGCCCGAGTTTTCCTCAAACTCAAATGCAAAATGGCTGGTGATTGCTGTGTTTTAAAATTTTTGCGGCGTAGTGTTGACGAAAAACACTTGATGCGTTTTCGGAGTGAAACCAGTTCCAAATTCCGCCGGCGTAGTGTGGACCGGGCCTCAGCTTCATTAGAATGCGTGTAATGAACAATCAACTACAGTATCACTAAAAAGTGCTTATATCCAATATTTCCTTTTCAAATTCATCAACCTGAATCTTAGTGCAAGAGATCTGCATTGTAGTTTGCGGTTTCGTTAGAAAGTGAACGTCCCCTACAAATATAAAAAATACTGAAAAGAGCGTCTGAATATCAAATTTTTAAAGGGACGTTTTTCAGTGAATTTCACTAATTATCAAACATCGAAAAAAGTCGATTTTTGAGTGAAAGCTTAATTACATAACAAGGGACTTTTCTCGTCTCGTACTGCTTTTAGAACAAATACTTTGTTGTTAAAAAATACTTAATTTATGTTATGATAAAACACTTCACCATCGAGAAGTTCAGCAAGAAAAGCCATCTGTTTTATGGTAACGCTTTTATTCTAAGTTGTTTTCCAGTTTCAAAAATCGACTTCAGCTTTAAATGATACATCTTAAATGTAATTTAAATGTAAATGTAATTTACAATCTCGCGAAGCGAACTTACTAAGACCATTTCGAAACTTCGATTCCCACCTTTCGTTGTTATGCAGATTGAAATTGAAATTCAACACATTCTTTCCAACTTTCATTTTTGTAAAAAAAACTAGAAATGCAACTATTCATGAATTGTTTTCTGCTCTAGGAGAAAGCGAACTTAGTCACTGATTTCAGAAATCAGAAAAGTATTATTTTTCATTTTCCAGACAATAGAGTCGTTAATTTCAACAGGAATGTCAAAAGATCACTTGTTTTGAACTGATATTTAAATTTATATGAAAACAGCCGGTGTTTAGAACTCGTATTCATCAGTCCTAGTCCTAGATACGTTTTAAATATTTCACTGTAACATCGCTCGTTGCTCTTTTTCCCAAGTTCAAGCTGTATAATGAATGAAGCTGACCCGCTCTAGTCATCGTTCATCGTTAATTGTGTGTTCAACGCCTTCACAGCCTACACCGCCATCACGCTGAACATTTTAACAATTCACGCCATGAGCAAAAACTTCATCGTTACCAAAGCCTTTAAAAACATTGCTCCTGAGTCTTGCTGTTTCTGATCGTGGTGTTGGTTTACTCGCTAAACCCTTGTACATCGCATTGATGATCCGTCCATCAGTATCCTCTACGGACACCGCGTTGAACGTCATCGGATTAACACTTTTTATCGCTTCATTCTTGACTGTTGTGGCCATAAGTGTTGACAGATTCTTGGCTGTTCATCTTCATCTCAGATATCAGGAACTTGTGACTCACAAGCGCGCTAAGGTTGCGGTGACTTCAATTTGGGTTCTGAGTGTGTTTCTTCCATTATTTTCTTTGTTATGCTCACTAGGTAAAGGGGTTATCGCTGCTATTGTAGGCTTTTGTTTCATTATTACAGCCGTTGCTTATTGCAGAATTTATTTCGTTGTGCGGCGCCACAGAGACCAAATTTAAGAGCTACAAATACGAGTAGCTCGAAATAACCAAGTGGAAAGTGCTGCGACGCAGAGAAAATCTGCTGTCAGTACAATCTACGTATATCTCGTGTTTTTAACTTGTTGTCTACCAAAGTATTGCGCCACAGTTGCCTTTGTCATCTGTCCGTCATGTACAGCTTTAAATGCTCTTCGTTTTTACACAGGGACTTTGCTGTTCCTTAAGAGTGCCTGCCCGTAAAAATCAGACAAATTCTTAATTTCGCGGCAAGGGTCGAAAATTCGATTTCGCTCATATTCTTATGGTAGATAGGCTAGGGCATGACAAAAACTACTACAGCTTTAAATGCTCTTCGTTTTTACACAGGGACTCTGCTGTTCCTTAAGAGTGCCTGCCCGTAAAAATCAGACAAATTCTTAATTTCGCGGCAAGGGTCGAAAATTCGATTTCGCTCATATTCTTATGGTAGATAGGCTAGGGCATGACAAAAACTACTGGATAGTTTGTTTGGCAAAATATCCTTTTATTTCAAAGAAATATGCAAATTACCAAATTCCGTTAAAATCGTCATTTGACGCACCATTTTATTAAACAAGTTTGAGAGCCTCGCATGCAAAACCACATCATTCTTCCGTCTTTAAAACACTCAAATATTTTTGTGCAATGTTTAAATGTGTACTGGGTTGATTTTAGGGAATGTTGCGTTGTCTTTTTGGGTGCAAAATAATTAAATTTCGAAGACATGTATTTCATTCACTTAAAAGTACTTCGTGAATATAATTAATTTTCACCATGTGCGACACCTTCAAATAGATCAAGCTTCTGGGGGTTGAATTGCAGAAGGATGGTCTACAGACTCCTGTAAAAATTTCTTTGGGCAAATGATTGTGAGCGATGCGAGAGCTTTTCAAAGTACTTCAAAAATGCGAATATTTGACCATCCGTCGTCAAATTTCAATTTACGGGTTAGACGTATATTTTAACATGCGCCACATGACTTGACCTATGTTAAGCTGAAATAGACACAGAGCTGATAATTTCGAAATGTTCTAACCTTATTTGCTGTAAAAGGCAGGTGAATGAAATACATGTCTTCGAAATTTAATTATTTTGCACCCAAAAAGACAACGCAACATTCCCTAAAATCAACCCAGTACACATTTAAACATTGCACAAAAATATTTGAGTGTTTTAAAGACGGAAGAATGATGTGGTTTTGCATGCGAGGCTCTCAAACTTGTTTAATAAAATGGTGCGTCAAATGACGATTTTAACGGAATTTGGTAATTTGCATATTTCTTTGAAATAAAAGGATATTTTGCCAAACAAACTATCCAGTAGTTTTTGTCATGCCCTAGCCTATCTACCATAAGAATATGAGCGAAATCGAATTTTCGACCCTTGCCGAGTTATTTTCCATTTTTATGGACAGGGACTCTTAATTCTTCTCTAAATCCTGTTATTTACTGCTGGAGGATGAGACCAATTCGACACGCTATCATGGGTGTACTGCAAAATTGTATTTTCAAGTCAAAACTGAATAAAATTTTAGAAACTAGAAGACAGTGATGGAACAAATTCAAGTCACTACTATTAGAGTAAGTTTCTAAACAACTACAACTACATTTAAAAATCGTTTTCTGCTTTAGAGGAAAGCGACTTTAATGAACTAGAATCCTGACGTTTGTTGTTATGCAAATAATGAATGAATGAAGTTGTTTGTAATAACTCGAATCTAAATCTTTTTGATCACTCTTGCCATATGTATTATATGAACTAATCCGTTTCAAATATCACGAGTTGGCTTGAAGAGCCTTTGATTATTGCTCTCAGCTTTAGATTCGGTCACCAAACCGAGGTGTCGTGGCTGTAGGGCTGGGTACTTCTGTGTTGGCGATGGCAATGAAGAGCGCTGCGGAGTCAACTCATCAACTGAGTTTTCTTTTGGATCTGCTGCAAGCTGTTCACCTTGTCCCGAGGGATGGGTGAGTGAATACAATAAAAAAAAAAATGCCTGTAAGAACGTAGTGGTTTAAGATACATAGTACAGTTATGAATATATATTGTATATTTAAGAACCAAACCCTAGTTTGTTTATTTTTTCTGGTAATCAACAACTATATCTCCTTCATAGAAATTAAGAACCTAATTATTATCCTACTTAGCCAAAATTGCCAATAACTACCCCAGAATACAAGAACCTATTTTGCCAGACTTAAAAACGTATTGTTAGGCTAGGTTAGGTTAGGTTAGGTTCTTAGACGCAGGTTTTATCTGTAATTGAAATGAGCTTGTCCTTTGAAGGAGTGGACACTAGCCCTCAGACATTTTGCATGAATGGCGCCTAAATTAGAATAACAACACTATAGGTGGAGTTTCCGCCGTCGAGAAAAGCGTTACAGAATTTTGTCTTTTAAGACAAGAAAACGTCAAGGACTTTATTATCCCGTCTCGGAAATCCTAATCTTTGAGTCAGGGGAAAGCCGGGGAATTCAATTTTACGGTTACTGAAGGTTTAGATATGAAATTTTGATGATGATTATGGTCGTCATTTCGGTCAATAAAAATTGCTTCTTCGAAAGAGATTGAAAAATGTAAATGCTACTATTCATTTGATCAGGTTTACCATTGTCCGTGTCAATTGTTTTTTGGTAGTGAAAAGCCTGGCAATTTGGGTTTGAGTAAAGTTTAACCGCTCGAAAGAGCTCTGACAGATAATGCTTGCTTTATATGACAGCTAAAAATTCTGATGCGGTGTTTCGTTTGCTTGTTTACAGCTTTGTGCGAACGGCACCGCGCTTCCTTGTCCAGAAAGTACTCATGTCAAGTGTAATGAAACGGTAAGTAGGATAAGTTGTCAGTTTAAAAATTAAATGCATTCTATCTTGTTTTGTTAAGTTTGACCTCTCGGAATATCAAAGCAGATGGCGAGTCTTTGTAGTCTTCTGAGCGGTGCTGAGAAGCGTGTGTGGTTAAGAGAAGGAGGAAAAGAAATGACATTTCAGTGTTATAACAGTGGCTCGTGCAATCTGTGGTTTCAAAGTTAATGTCTGATCTTATTAGTTTTGTCCAGAAAATTGTTTTGACTGCGAGCCTGGCACAGTATGCTGGGGAGGGATGAAGCAAGATTGTACACCAGGACGATACAGTAATGGAAAAGGTAAAAAAGATCTCGTCTTTCCTTGCTCAGCACAGGCTAAGAAAGATTGTGTGAGAAAGAAAAGAAGCGTATGTATTGCAGGCAGTATTCATGTTAAAAACTTCCAGGGCCATAGAAAACTTCTCGAATTTGAAAACAATCGTTTGCAAAATGTTGCAAAATGTTGTTGAACAAGTGTTCAGAGGATGTTCATACAAGTGCTGTAAACTTCTCCTCGTTGATACTTTCATACTTTTAAACCAGTCTCCTTTTTCTTGCAGGCTCTTTTTGGTTTTTGTGACTCTCCCTGTACATTCATACACTGTAAAATTTCCGCTCTCCATTACGTTACATTCCTCCTTTACCAGAGAATGCGTCCAATACTTTTTCATTCTGTTATTCTTCCATTTCACTCGACTTCATTCTTGTTCTCGCAGGGTTTCCTTGCAAGTTGTGTCCTCCCGGAAGCTTTAACAATGAGACTCGTGCACAAACGTGCGAATGTTGCCCTGATGGCTACTCCAGTACTTATATGAAAACCAGCTGCCGGCCATGTCCTGCTAATGAGTGGGCAAAGCATGAAAACTTTCCGAACTGTTCATTATGTCAGACGTGCTTTACGCCAGAGGACTGTGAGTATTTTTGCTTAAGCCTCATTCATGCTAGCGACATTGTCATAATGACATAAACATGGCGACATAAGAAGGACGTTATGTCGTTATGATTGCAGTGACATAATGACAAAATAGCAAAATAGTAGCATGGGCATAACAACATAATAGAAAAAAAAAATGGTCTTTTCCTTAAGTCTTTATCCCGATGTTCACTTTGCCGACACAAGCGATTATCTCGTTATGTTATTATGTCGTGATGTCGCTAGTGTGAACCTGGCTTTATTAAACACTTTTAAGACCCAAAACTAGACATATCAATTCTGTAAGCGTAAGGGGAACTCTGTTTGAAAGCCACTATATTCCTACTGCCCTTGTCTTGGATGCTAGTCCAATGCACGGTCTCCTCACACGCTTTGTCGGGTTACCTTGACATTTCGCCAGTACGCACTTCATATGCGCCTGGACGGGAAGAGTCACTATGGATGAAGTATCATGGCAGGAATTACTGAAGAACACTAAGCAATTGCTTGTAAATTAGTTTGGGGTACCCATGGTCAGTATCCAAAGTTTATTTTAAGACACTAGGAGTTGGATAGGTCCTGGTTTTTAACCCTTATTATTTGAGGACTCCTTGTCGAAAATGTTCAAGTCCACCATTTTCTTTCGCTCCGGATAATGTTGTTATATTATTTTTCCCTTGTCATTACTTTGTACTTTTCCCCGTCTCCTGACCTTTTTACCTCTACCCTGTCAGTGTTCCATTATTTCAGTTTCTTCAGCTAACGACTGTTGGTGTCTTTTGTAACAAAATCTTATTTAACTTTTTCGCCTTAAGGTCCGTGCTTATCAAACGGCACTTGCTTTCCCGGTGTGAGTTGCCTCAATGTTGGGGTTGGTCTGGCAACATGCGGACCTTGTCCAAAAGGTTATAAGGGAGATGGAAGAACCTGTGATGACATCGACGAGGTAGGCAGAGGGGAGTTATTAGGCTAGATAACCTTCTCTCGTCTAGCCCAGAGATTTTGGACAGTAGAGCGGAACTTTTGAGATTCCAGCCAAACATTTCGAGTGATTTCAGTGACGACTTAGCACCACATAGATCAGTGCAGTAACGATTGATTGAAATGAAACTGATAACCTACCAGACCTTACATGGAACAGTGTAGTTTTGCTTCAGCCCTATGTAAAGCAGAGATAAAGAGCCTAAACAGAGATAAAGGCTTCTTGGTAGGGGAGGGAAGGGTGTGGTCTGTGTCATAACTTACTAATTTCCATTAGGTGAGGGGACGTGTGGGTTTTTGTGAAGTGAAAACAAGTGTAAAACCATCCCCACCCCTGTTGCTTGTCTGTCTCAGGAACAGTCATTGAATAAGTCTCCTCCTTGAATCCTCCCCAGCGAGCGATTCGTTGCATAATCTATATCATTAGTCATTCAACCTTATCATTGTTGTGTTTGACAATATTCCACAGTGCGCCCGCGCCAATCCCTGCTATGAAAGCGACAAGTGTGAGAACCGTGTTCCTGGTTATCAGTGTGCCGCATGTCCTGATGGCTTCAGAGGGAATGCTCCGTCTGGGGTTGGTCTGGAAGACGCTCAGAACTCCAAACAAGTCTGTGAGGAGATCGACGAGTGTAAGGAAGGCATTAGCAGCTGTGATCCAAATTCACGGTGTATCAACACAAACGTGAGTCACAATGCACCGGTTATTGTTTAACTGTGTGTAATATGATCGATGAAGACGCATTTCGAAGAGGATACACAACATAGTAAATGGTTTAAACTTAGGAGTATCAGTAGTTCGTATAGTGTGTTCGTCCGGGTGAGGGTAGTTCTGAAAAGAACTGTTGTTGGTAATACACAACCTTCGTTTCCTCTTCTCAATGGGGCCATATCATCACCCACAGGCACCCACTCTTTCGCTAGAATTCAAATAATATTCTATTCCCATGCGTCCGCAGCCCATGGGCGTGGTATCGGCCGATATACATGACCGACTTCCGCTTGGCGCCCCGCCGCCCTACCCACTGGTAGAGCGTAGACTGTTTAGACGTAGTGTTTTGTGGGCTCTCGTTCCCGTTCCCGGACTTTCATCTTTCCGCAACTTATTCTAGCCTGGGGCGTTTGGGAGTGACTTCTCCCAGTGGGGATATATTGTATCAATGTTACGTCCCTTTTGCTGCCATCTCTGTCATAAAATTACTGCCAAATATGTCCCAGTGTTAGGCAAATACTCAGTGATTTTATCGATTTGACCAGCAACTATAAAGTCTCTGATATAGACATCAGAAGCTAATACGAAATACAAGCAACTCTTTCCTTTTCACTCATCTTCTTAGGTAACTTTTAATCAACTAGCTACCAATATTAAGGTAGACGAGCGGAGAGAAGCTATTTCGTCACCGGTCGAGTGGACGTCTGAAGAAGCTTAACCAAAGCCTGTTTATTTGGTAATCTAATGATATTATTTACCTGTTTATTTGTTCTTTTTTTTATTTTTATTTACAGGGAAGTTTCCTATGTGGCCCATGTCATCCCGGATTCATAGGTGATGGCTACACAGGCTGTCATCCTGGTGACCTCTGCACCAATGGTTCCCATACTTGCCACGAAAATGCACAGTGCGCCCAAACTGGTGCGGGAAGATTCAAATGCAGGGTATGACAGCGTAAATGGTTTACTTTTACTTGTCCTTTGCTAATTGCCTTCTAATAACATAAAATGACATTCACTTCATGGTATTTCTTGTTTCTTCAACTAAGGACAATTTTTGTGCCCCCTTTTTTGTACATGCAAGAAACAAATGTTGGTTCTCTTGCCGTTTGCTATAAATTGTTCCGCATTGAAAGATATCATAGCTTGAGACTCTCTGTTTTATTGTGTATGTCACTTTAACTTTCATACAGATAGATATTGGAGTTGAAATATTTCCGGTTCTTCTGCAAGTCAGCTCCATACGATCAAGTAACGAAAATAGTCTTTATATTAGAGTGAGATGTTGATTAGTGTTTCAAAAGCATTTCAGAATGGGAAAAAGATAGGATTTGAACCTATGTCCTCCAGCATGCCGTTCGAACGCTCTAACCACTAAGTCCCCGTGCACACTACGCCGTAGAAATTTGAAAACGGCGTTTTTACTCTAAAAAAAAACGCATGAAATGTTTTCCGTCCACACTACGCCAGAGAAATTTGACAACGCAACAATCAACTTTCATTTCGGATTTGTGTTTGAGGAAAACTCGGTCAAGGAAATCACATGATTATCGTGACGTCATCGTTTTCGGAAAGCTCCGTTTTCAAAATGTTTTCTGTCCGCACTGAAACGCAAAGCTGGCGTTTTCAAACTTGTCCGGTTTGAAGAACGTTTACGAAAAGCTCCGTTTTCGTGACGGATTAGTGTGGACGGTAGGCCTAAACGCAGAAATAAAGCTGCGTTTTCAAAATTTCTCTGGTGCAGTGTGGACGGGGCCTGAACAACGGAGAGTTCGTGAAGAGTTTGACATCTCCTCGTCATTCAACCGAGTTTCACATTTACCATTATTTCACGCATCAATCTTTTTTTTGTTTTGTCAGTGTAAAGATGGGTATGGCGGTGATGGAGAAGAATGTGAGATTGATCCTGATCTCGATGGAATTCCTTCTTTTGGGTTGAGTTGCACTTTGCCAAACTGCTACAAGGTGAGGAACATCTTTTGCACAATGAAATGATTCCTGTAGGGGCGACAACAAATTAGTGAGCTGAACGAAACGGTCACAGACTTTATATACGAAAATATAGTATCGCAACGTATCTGATCGGTTTTCCCAAAGTACACTTTATAACTTTTATTGTGTTTCATCCATTATTTGACCTTGACAAAATTACGTGTAGCCCAATGTATAGCTGGTCTTCACATGACGTCACTAAAATTCGAACTACAAAACTATTGATCTTCCTGAAATTTTATTTTAATGATGTATAAGAGCAGCTGAAAACTAATATTCATACAAATTTTCGCTCCGAATAGGTTCTTGGTTTATTTTGTGATACACTACGCTTGAATTTCTAAGCTTTTGCGTGACGCGGCATTTACATGACGGCCTAGAGAGCTGTCATGATGGTTAAAAAAGTGACTTATTTCGGGGAACTTGGCTATCTTAACAGTTCATGTCTCAGAAAAAGTATTATTTTAATGTTTTAGAGTTCCTCGAGGGATAAATTCCCACTTTTGTAGCAAAACTCAGTGACAGATGTTTCTGTCGGTTTCCGGTCCCCGTGTTGGTGCCCATGCGGATGGGCACCAGCATGGCGTCTCCATACAAATCTCTATAAATTTGGGGAAAAAAATTTCTCCGCATATCTCGCATAAGAAAAGTTGCTGTGACCAGAATTTTGGCGAGAGTCTGTGCATATTTACCTTCTTTCATTTCCCAGATTCTGGACATTATCTATTGACCGGTTTTGATTTTGATTTTGATTTATTTTGAATTGCGTGACACTGAAAACCAGCAATTGGCCAGTTGCTTGAATTGAACGAATTGAAACAGAACGCTCAGCGAGATATAAGTACTTGCTCTGCTCTGCCATGAGGTAATTTGTGGTATGTACCTTGCAGGATAACTGTCCAAGTGTGCCTAACACGGGTCAGGAAGATAATGATGGTGACACAGACGGAGACGCGTGTGACGAGGATGACGATAATGATTTGATAGTTGATAAATTGGTGTGTTATCTATTGAACTCGATTTCCCTGTTATTAAATCCTTATTATCACTCTACATGTAAGCGTGTTAGTCAAATACCTAGTGCGCTGGTCTTCGGATTGAAGGTACAGATTTGAACCGAAATCTTTGAGTTGTGTTTCTGAGCAAGACACTTTATTCTCAGTGGTTCGCTCCACGCAGGAGTATAAATGGGCACCGGGGAATTTAATGCAGGGGGAGGGAAGAGAGAGAGAACAGAAACCCCACGATGGTCAAGCATCCGATCCAGGGTGGTGCTGCTAAAGTTGCTTCATGTCACGGAAACTGGAAATAAGCGTTGAGACTGAATATCGTGATTTCTGTTTGTTGTCGAGTGGATAGGTTCGTACAGAAAATGGCAGTTTGCAACTTTTTGAGCCGAGTTATGAATATCTTTACTGCTGTCCCCCTCCCCTTTCCTTCCCTGAACGAAGAAAACGAAAAAGTGCAGGACTTATTTTCAGAAGGTTCCAGTGCATCCAGTTTAGGACTGTCTCTTACCAATTATCTATGAGGCTCGATAACCAGCCGCTGTTCGCGAAAGAAGCCCGCGGTTCTCCTTTATCGAGCTGAGAAAAGACCGTACTCGAGAGAGAGGCGGAAATGGAGCCTAACTGTGCATTCTTTTGTTTGGTTCCTTGTGACAAACAATCCAGCACCGCACGCAGAAGCATGTTTCTTGTTTTTATTATCCCTGACAACGTTATGTACACTTTTAACTGCAATTAGCATTTTTTTTTCCTGTCTATTTGTATCTTATGAGGAGTGTCTGTATGTATTTTGTGTTATTTTGGGAAAAACGTGTTGCTAAAATAGATGAATTCCACTCAATTCTGATCATGCGATGATTCATTTGGGAGGTTGCAATTGTTCTGTTTGCACATGCTCCCATGTAATCAGTTGCGTGTGGCAAATTGCACAGTTGCAGCCTCGCAAATGAATCATGACGTGCTCTAAATTGGGTAGCAACAAGAATGTAAACACCTTGCCGGATCCGGCTATTGCTCAAGCGATTTTTAATTCGTCTCTTTGTCTTCAGGACAACTGTCAGTTCGTGAAGAATCTGAATCAGTCCGACTCGGATGGAGATGGAGTGGGTGATGCATGCGACAATTGCGTCAATGCGTCAAATTCTGATCAACTGGACAGTGACGGAGACGGTATTGGGGATGAATGCGAATCTGGTGATCCTGACAACGATGGTAAATGCCATGCGCGAAATCAGAAACGTACAATTTGACTTGTTTCGAGATTCTTGCAACGCGCCTTGAGGACTTAATTATTATTGACGCAAAACGGTCGTTTTCCTTTGTCCTAAACCAATTGTTGTAAACAAACCTGAATGTCTACCTTTCGCCTGTAGGTGTTTCTGCTAACGATACCTGTCCAACAGTCAGCAATGCTAACCAAACTGATTCTGATAGTGACGGTGTAGGGGATGTTTGTGACAACTGCCCTGCGGATTCTAACAACGATCAGGTAAGCGGCTAGTATGATATGACTAAATAACTGATCGAGACAAACACAAGACAAATGTTACCATGACAAATTGCTAAATGTCGCAACTGTGGGATTTCAAATTTATAATATCATTGCGATTCTTTTATCGTTTAATAAACCTTAAAATACCTTTATGCAGCTCATGAGAAAACAGACATTTTTGTGTTCTGTTTATGTCCGTTTGTTTGTTTGTCTGTTTGTTTCTTTGTTTGTTTGTTTGTTTGTTTGTCTGTTCGTTTGTTTTTTGTTTTTTTTTTTCGCATGCCAAATTTTGCCTTTTACATGTTTTTCCCGCGATCTAGGAACCTGGAACAAGCTAACTTCAATTCTCACATTTCTTTCTATTTACTCACTGGTGAAGTGAATTTTGAAAACTGTTTCATCTTTCCTACAGAGCGATACCTATCAAAGTGGATATGGCGATGTTTGTTCCGGGGCAGGGAAAGACAAGTGAGTTCTGTAGTTTATCATCTTAACTTCGATAGAGCGAGCCGTGTACTATTTTGGTTCGCTAGCTGCATCTACAGATACGAAGAGTTTTGTTGTTCAAAACGTAACGGACATTAGCTGGTTCGTAAATGCGTTACACGTTTTGTGTTTATCGGAAGGTTTGTGGTCTTATATTGTTCATAGGGATGGTGATGGTGTACCGGATGGCTTTGACAACTGTGTTGATCTCCCAAATGGCGAACAAGCAGATGTTGATAACGATACAATAGGTATGAAAATTTTAACAGTTAAAGACATACTTTTTTGTCACGAGAGCAAGGTTGCTATTCTTTTTCAGAAAGCAAACCGCGTGAATGGCTAACTTTGCGCCCGTCAAAGTTTAATGTACAAATTGTGAGCACTAAAACCCTTTCTGTAAATATTCTTATGTATACCCGTTTATTACAGGAATGAATCTTACACTTGTATGCCTTTGAACTCGATTAGAGTTCGTTCGCTCAGTTGGTCGAGAAAACCCTCGCCTGAGCATCGTTTTCTCGTAAATGAGTACTATGAGCTTTGTCCGGGGATAATTAGCTGCAGTTGTCCGTGGAACGAGGAAAATTGCGTGACGCGCCCAAAGAGCGTCTACGTATGAAGCTATATTCTTTCCAGCTTCGATTTAACCTCGACTTTGGTGCCTTTTTGTAGGAGATGCTTGTGACGACGATCAAGACGGTGACGGCATTTCTAATCGTGATGATAATTGCCGGTTGGTCAGCAACCCTGGTCAAGAACACGTCAACTTAGCTTACGACGCTAAAGGTTCTTATCTTTTTATTTTTAAATAAACATTTTATTTGCCCCATTCAGAGGATACTCCAAGATTGTAAGATTCTAAGTTCGACACTATTTTTTGGTTTGTTTTCTCAAAAAAAAAAATGCTTGTTTAAGAGGTCATGTCGCTATAAACCGGTCAGAACCCGAGGCCACGACATGGCGGCAGGGGCGGCAAATACCATAACAACCAAATCACAACTGCTTTTGATTTGCGGTTTACTCAATAGACATCGGCCAAAAGCAACACTTCCTGTTTGTTAAAAACAGTTTATGGCATGAGTCGAGACCCAATTCAAAAGCCTAGCGAATCTTACACCAAAGCAGACACGAAATGGTGGCTCTCGGAAATCGATACAAATTTCACTAGTTGGCTATGAAACCCGGAAAGAGAAGACCTCTGCATTAATTGCACGTAAAAGCTAATAAAGACATGATTAACAGTTGATGTTGTGTTTTAATCTCCCTGCAGCACAAGCTGTTGGTGATGTGTGTGTCGATGACTTTGATGGCGATGGTGTGAAGGATAATGATGACCAATGTCCATATGTGGAGCATATGAGTAAAACAAGCTTTACAGACCACTTCACAGTTGATTTGTATCCCGGACACAGCGATCAGCTGCCTGTCTGGAGGGTCGCTGTAAAGGTATCTCTTGCTCGGTCTTGCCACAATAAGTCATTTCCGAGTTACTCTTACCTCTGTTTCAAAACGAGTGTTGGTGCACACCCTTTCATACTGAAATGAGTTTTTTTCTTGCATGTTAATTGTCCTTCAAATCAAACTCACCTCCATATGAAGTGAGGACTCGTTTTGAATTAGAGGTAAAAAGAAACTCGGAAATGGCTTATTACAGTCGATGTGCTTGTGTGAAGTCTCTGAGAGCTTTTGTGATATCGTGGCCTTCCTTAAGCCTCAGACACCTTGAGTTATCATATAGTGATAAAGCCGACAGTGCTTAACAATGGACAGTGTCTTGCTCAAGGAAACACCGTGGCCCAGGCTTGGCTCGAAGTGGGACCACTCAGTCCGGAAGCCGAGGCACTAAACTTATGCCTCGCTCAAATTGAAAAGAGAGCAAAGGTGCTGGGTACTGGCTAATTGTTAAGGCAGCCTGACAGAATGCTGAGGAGTACCCTGTGATGGACAAGCATCCCAGTCAGGGGGAGCCACTAGCCACTAGGCTAAGAAGCCTTTTCTTTTCAGTGTTACTTTTCAGGAATAGTAAATGTAGAAATGGCATTAACTCGGAAAAAAAATCCGAGTTCCACGAAGCTTTTAATGATCGCGCCCTGATTTTTCTTTGTTAATAGAGCGGTATCAGAAACAGCGTTTTTTCTCTCCTCAGGGTATTGATGTCGAAGAAGTAACCAACACCGCATCTAGGCGCCCTTCTATGCTGATCGGTTAGTATACTTACGAGTAATTATTTCAAAGTGAATTTTGCTGCATGTGTGTCCAGGTTCACAAATGGGAAAATAGAGAAGGGAAAACATCGTAGCCTAAACATTTTCTCATGGATTTTGTCTTCGATTGTCCATTTCGTAACTCTTTCAAAAATTCGTGGGGCTACTCTTGTTAAGATACTTTCGTAATACTAAACCCTCTTGTTCATAAAGGTGATGTTGCTCGAGCAAATTTTTAACGCCGATTTTTAACCTACGTTACACGAGACAGCTTTTAACGCAGCGTTGTTGTGGCTATGGTATGTCACTCGAAACAATTTCTAACGCAACACTGTAATTTCGGGCTAAAATTTTGCAAGTTTTTTAATCGCTTTCGAAAACCTGCAGGAAGTTGCCGCAACAAAACTTTACGTTAAAAGTCGCCCTGTGCGCCATGTTACACGATATCGATCTTCAACGCAAGAATGTTGCGTTAAAAATGAGCGTTAAAAATGGGCTCTTGTAACATCACCTTTAAACAAATGTGCTGATTATCTTGCATATGCCAGGAACACCCAGATACGGTCCTGTAGACTACTCTGGAGTACTTTATATCCAGGGAAGAGACGCCACAGACTACGTTGGCGTGGTGTTTGGCTATCAATCAAACCGCAAGTTTTATGTGGTGATGTGGAGAAGAGAAAACAGCAACTTCCAGGAGTTGAATGATCGGGCAGCAATCAAAGGCCTTCAGCTGAAGGTGCGTTCATTGCTAGGCAACAATGTAGTGAAAGACTTAGCTGCTTATAAATTTGAAGTCAACCAACGCAGAGAGCATGAAGTGCTGATGTTTCGAACCTAACTTGTTTATCAGAGCTCTGTCAGAAGAGCTAAGATTCAAAACATCGAAGTCTTTCACTTGCTCCACATCGCAACACAACAGTTGCTATATAGACTAATCATTTTGCCTACCTTGGTTAGACTTTCAGTGATTCCCATATGTTCGTCAATGATCTGTTGGTTTAAGTCCACTTAAGGACGTTCACGCTAATTGTTTCTGCACATCCTTACTGCGCACGCAAATTCACACGCCACGTCATGCATGAGAGCGCGCTAAGTAAAAAAATGAACAATGATAGGGCGGTTGGCCATTGCTATAGCTTTGCCTGGATTTAACGATCTTAGATGTTCGGTGACCCCTGTTTTACTATGCAGAAACAGATTTTATTCACAGTTATCTCCACATTGTCCAAAAATGAACAAAAATCAATATGGGAAGTTAAAAACATTTCAAGATTTCTGTCCACGGGACATCTAATATCCTGCTATCCTGCGGCTGCTAGGCGCGTGAAACTATGGTCGCTAAATGCGAACGTGTTCTTTAAGGAACCCCACCAGTTGACTAGATTCAGTTAATAGGTCCACTTAAACAATATTTGGCAGAGGACATTTCACTTCAAAGATCTAATTGCAATATTTTTGGGCTTACAGACACTCTGGCCTTATTCGCTGACGGGTATTCTTCCGGGCATGTTCTCTCCAAAACGAAGTCGGTGATCCCCCATTTTTTTACATTTCTGACATGACTAACTCAACATCTTACAGTGGTAAAAGTCTCTGAAAAAAATCAATGTTGGAAAATTTCCGCGCGAACGTCCTTAACTAAACATTTTAAACATCATATGGTAAAAGCAACACCAAACGAAAGCACTGCGTGATACACCTTTTTTTATGGTCACACACTAAGGTGCTATCGACACACTCAAGGTCCGAAACCACTTTGTGGACGGTACTACGTGAAAGTACTGCTCAATCATTTTTTTTTTTTCTGATTTCCACTATTTTCCGTTTTCTACTGGTTTGAACCATTTAGTCAGAGGCTAGAAAGTAGAGAACGAACTGTAAAGCATGCTTTGGATTGCTGTGAACAACCCAAGCTTTTCCTCTTACATTGCATTGACTAGGGTTTTGTTCGCTTTCTTTACATAGCTTGTCGATTCCAACACGGGACCTGGGTCCACCTTAGCCCAAGCACTGTGGCACTCTGGGGACACAACCAACGAGGTCAGTAATTCGCTTTTATCCCTGAGGGGAAATGCAAACATTTGCGAACCTTACTAATGTAAGCATTTTTATTTTTTCTAGGTTAAGCTCTTGTGGCAGGATCCCAATATGGAGGGATGGAACTATCACACTCCTTACGCATTTCATGTCACTCACAGACCTTCCATAGGACTTATCAGGTATCAAATAACAGTCATAATCCTGTTAGTAGTACAGTGGGACGCCATCGATACGATTACTTTTGAGACATAAAATTGTGTTCGCATAAAAGGGGTTCTTGAAATTAGAATATGACCGGACTAAGCATTTTCTGCTAGTCAGAAAGAGTATCTGTAATGACGACTTAAATTTACTGAATCAAGCGTGAAAAATCAATCTGACTTTTTAAATTCAAGTTTTGACCGAAAGGTTCCACTTGCACAGTTCATGACATCATCTCGTTTTGTTTTCGTAACCTGAATTCCACTGTACTGATTGTATTTATTGACGAAAATGTTTGGAAATATCCACTTTATGGCTAAACTAGCTATGGAACTAACGGTGAAAATCCTAGTAAAGCCTCGCAGCCTCTGCATTAAGACATCCTACAGGCTATCGATGACATGTGATGGTCTTAGATAGGAAATTATCGCTCTAACCGTGGCGTAATTGGCAATCATTCGCGGCGAAATGTTGGGATACATAACAAAGTAACAACGATATTTAAATTGGAACCTCTAAAGGTAGCTTGTTCTTTGCATAACTGCTTTGTCAAAGGAAATGTAGCTCGTTTGCCTATTGGATCTGTGATAAAATAAATTGCATTATTTTCTTTGATGGCACCTGATAAAGATCTTGAAGTTGTCTTTTGAAATGTCACTGAAACACCTAATAACAGGAGAGGTGTCATTAACCTCTTTGTGGCAGCACTTAAGCGTTTGTACTTGAACAAATAGCTGGAGAAAAAGAGATTTTCAATCTCATCAAGCCAGTTCCTGTTGTTTGTCATTGTAGAGTGCAATTTAAACAAGGTGAGACAGTGTTAACTGATTCAGGTGACGTGTATGATACCACACTCACTGGAGGTCGGCTCGGCATGTTGGTGTTCGGACAGCAGGATGTTATCTGGTCAAGACTCGAGGCTAGATGCTTTGACAGGTCAGTTGGAATACTAGCATTGCCGCAGAAAAAAGCGTAAAAACGAAATTGAAAATAAGAGCTTGGTGGACCTCCAAAAACATTTGGTCGTAGCCAGTGCAACCGGCTGGAATAACTCTGTTTTGTTTTTGTGTCCTAACTTTGTTGAAAATCCTTCGTACCTCCATCAGTAAGGGGAATCAAATAGTACTGTTCATCAAATGTATTTGGTAAAGAGGCAGAATGGAGTGAAAAGTGTATTATACCTTACTGCACATCCACTTGTCAAACTCATTTTAAAATAATTCATCACAGTAAAACAAAGGAAATTAAGTTTGGATATCTGATCTTAATTAGCATAGTTTTTTTTACGATGCTTCTTCGCTCTCTCTTGTTTATAGCTTCGATTGAGAAGATATATCAAACACTCAAGACTGTGTTTGACCAAAATACTCGGTTACGCGTCTTATTTTCAAATATCTTCTTGGTGTTTGGATATGTGATCAAACTCGGTTTTTCGTGTTTGATATCATTACTTCCAGCATTCAGAGATATTTAAACTGGTTCAACTGTTCTCATCCCTTGCGGGTATGTTGTTCTCCGAACTGAAACACACTACGTACTTAACATCACCCCGTGAGGAAAAATTGACGATCTTCCAATGTATTCTTAGACTGTTTCTCCTCATGTAAATTACTTTTGTGTTTACATTAGAGCGAATCAAGCTTTGCAGTTTGACGGTGTTGATGATCACGTGTCACTGCCGTCAATTCACAATCTTGGTCTAACAGACAGGTACTGTATTAGCTTGCACCTTTCCTATCGTTGGGATATTTTGTTTTCCCATTCATTATGCATCGTTTACCAAGTTGTAGTTACATCCCTTGGTTTCTATGGTTAATTTAATTCCTCCACGTCTTGTGAATAGCCAACTTGTCTGCTTCAAACCAATGACGGTTGTTTAACAATGTTTCTCTTTATTTATTTAAGGGCCACTATGGAACCAGTACTTGAGTTTAGTTTACCCTATAAAGTGTCTTTATTAAAGTCGTACGTATTACACCACTGGCGTCAAAAGGACATTCGGAATATTCTTTTTATATTTAATTTACCTCAGCTGCTATATAACCTAAGTGCCATCAATTTATCAAATATATAGGTCTTCTTGACAAATTCTAATTTTCGATACAACCTTGAAACGAATGTATGGTTCAACAATGCCGTAACTTTTCCTTGTTTCCCAGGAAGAACAGTTACATGAAGTTTTTCATCTTATCCTGAGGTACCCTCACCCTCCGCCCACCTCTCCCCTCTCCCCGGTATATCCTGTTATGTGCGATTTCCTACTGAACCTGCCAACTGATCTTAATTGTTAATTAGCTTCCAATCTGTTTATACCACATCTTAGTGCGGCATTTGAAACAAATGTAGTCGTTGCCAACAGTGTTGAATTTTCGTTGTAGTTTTACCATCAGTGCATGGGTCTGGATGGCAGCGGATTATCCCTATACTGTAATGCCTATTGTGTGCAGTCTTGATGCTACTTTGTGCTTGTACTTGAAAAACAGGTAGAGTATGATAATGGGTTTATGGGTTGATTGTCGGTTTGTAACATTACAAATTAGCTTGGCTCCGTCAATTTGGCTCTGCATGTGGGGTGCTGATTGTTCGTTAACCTCGGATTTAAGGAAATCTCCTTGGCCGAGGTGTCTGGTTGTTGGTAAATACAAATATGTTTCTGAAGGGCGCTTTTGTCTCTAAAGTGTAAATAACATTACAAATCTAATCGCCGCTGTGTTAAGTTGGAGGTCTAAAGCAAAATACTTTATTGACTTGAATTTCAATGTTGTTTTATCATAGTAAATTTACAAAACATGGTTTGATGGATTCCAGATAAAATCTGCTTCTCGTTCCAAGCGGAACTTGTTTTTTTTCAAGTTTCTTTTCAACTTCAAAAGACTTGCGAACTTCTTAACAGATTTCGCAAACCACAAGATTTGTCGGAGTCTGTTGGACGTGAATCACACTCTATAACGGTGGGCCATTTTACAACATTGCATAGAAATTTGGGAGAGCTTTTCAAGCTACGAATTTTTAACCAAAGATGCACACTAAACATGTTGCAATTTTTAACCTTGTTGGCTTTCAAGACAAATCCATGGTAACCTTGGATCGTCAGTTACTGAAGGATCTGAAGTTATTGAACCTGAAGAATGGCATCACTTGGTCTACAGATATGACGCTCAAAGTAAGAATAAAGTTTGTTTGAAAGACAGACTGTCAGATGGACGAGGAAAGGAAATTAAAAGGGGGTGACAAACAGGCGACAGAGTAACCCTGGGAAGGACTGAAGAGAGGAGTAAGGAAGATCGGACGGACAGAGAGTGAGACAGACAGACAGACTTACTGACGGACGGACGGACGAGTAAAGGGGGAAGGGTTGACAAACAGACGGCAGAGCAAGAGAGGGAAGGGTTGAAGAAAGGCTGGTAAAGACGATTGGACGGACAGAGACTGACTGACGGACGGATGGACGGACGGACGGACGGACGGACGAGTAAAGGGGGGATGAATTGATAAACAGACTAAAGTAAAAAGTAGACGGAAGAGAGGAGCAAGGAAGATCGGACAGACAGACACAGTAGCTGACTGAGTGATTGACTGACAGACTGATTAACCGATGAGTGATGAAGGGAGAGATTGACAAAAAAGAAAAAAGGAAGGAAGGAAGGAAAGACGGGAGGAGAGGAATGAGGTAGGTTGGACAGACTGAGATACGTCCGGATGGAGAAGTGGAGGAAAAAGGAATTTACAAACAAACTACGCCGTAAAGGAGGGAAGAGGAGAGATTGAAGGAAGTTGGGCAAAGGGATGGACGGACGGACAGACAGACAGACAGACAGACGTATAAACTGACTAACGAAATAAGAATAAACTGTTTTGTTTCTTACACGATGAAATATCCCTTGATGGTCTGTCCCATTTATCAATTTCAGCTTACGAACTGGAACTTTTTGTCGACGGGTCATCCGTTGGATCACAGAGCAGCGTTTTGCCACACACTTGGGTATGTTATTCCGTGTTGTTTTGTTTTACTTTGAAAGCGTGAAAGCGTGAAAGCGTTCCGTTGAAACAAAGCATAAATTAATGAATTATGATTGTATTGTCTCAATAGTTTGTAGCAACACTAGAAGAGCATCACCAGGCTAAACGATCGGAACATTTCAACGTAACATATCGCAACATTGTTGGGCGCAACATGTTGCGCGCGTTTGGCCACCCTGTTGCGACGTGTTGCGACATGTTGGGTGTTGCTGGCTCAAATTTGACAATTAAGCGCCCAACAATGTTGCGATGCGTTGTATTGTAATGTAGCGATCGTTTAGCCGGGGCTTTAAACTTTGTGACAGGTGTTTGTTAGGTTTCTTTCTTTTCAAACAAGTCCCTTATGGGAAACCCCACTCACAAATATAACTTACATTCACGAGCTTAGCATGAGTTCTGAGTCCTCCGGCGCACTTAAAAGCTCTGGCCAAACGGACTCGCAAGTCGTCGCAAGTAGCCTTAATTTGAACTTGCGTAGAGACCTGCGTTGGGTGGCCAAACGGACTCGCAAGTTTCCTCGCTAGTACATACAAACATTTCTAGGCAGACATATCCTGTACTTCATTGGGTAATAATAGCTTAATGGACGTGTCTCAACTTAGGTTGACTTGGGTTGGGTGGCCCAACAGTAAAAAATTTGCGTCGACTTGCGTGCAAATTTGATCTCGACCAAAGTGAGCGCAAGTCAACGTAAGTCAACGCAAGTCAACGCAAGTGCACGCAAGGCCTGACCAAACGGAGTCGCACGTAGACCCAAGTTTTCAACTTGCGTCTACTGGCGAGTCCGTCTGGCCAGGACTTAAAAGTAAATTGAACTTCGTTGAGGAACGTTTCTTATTTCTGTTTCTTTCAGGCTCCAAGTGACCTTCTGTATGTGGGACGCGACAATGATAATTACATGATGGGGACCGTGGATGACGTACGTTGTTTGTTTGTCTTGACTTGACTATCGTGCTAGGTTTTCTCAGCGCCCGTAAGAAGCATATCATAACGTTTACAGGGGATTATCATCAATGGCTAAGTTGATTTTAAAGCGGGAGCAAGCTTGACCTTGTGGATGATAAGGATAAAGGGCTCTCTCTCGAACTCGTAAACACTCTTAAATATTCGTGAGTACCTGTAACTACACGCGAGCTGTCGTAAGTTTTCACAAACATTCATAAGTATTCGTGAGCACTCATCCGTGCTCGGACGGCTCGTAAGATGACTCGTAAGCAGTCGCTAGCACTCATCGGCTCTCGTCAGTACTCGGAAGCACCTGTCGGTGAACATCCAGTAGTATTCATAAACCTCCTCCTGAGTAATCTTATGCATCCAATAACACCTAAAAGGATCCAATAACACTTAATAAGAATTCTGGAGTGCTATCACTGTTCCTGTTTTGAATGCCTTCGCAAATTCTCAACGAGATGTCCTGTTTTTCCTCTTTTTTTTGGTCAAACCTTAGCAGGAAATGATTTTCTTCGTTCCTTTACAGTCCTCTCAAAAACCAACCGTTTCTGAACCGCCTTTAGATAAACAATAGCCTCCATTTGGCGCGAAAATATGCTCGGATATTTGTCCTCGGACATTATCTGTTCCGAGAAGCGAACAGTTTTCCGAGAGCGAAGATCCTTCAAATCTTTCTCGCAACACGCGCAGTTTTGAATATTGGGGAATGTTCTCGGATATTCCCCAGTTTTAGCTGGGGAATATTCGGTCACGTGACGCGTTTAGACCAATAGCGCGCGAGTGAAAATATTTGATGGATTATAATTAAATATATTCAACAGAAGTAAGCCTTGTTTTATATTTCCGACAGTTAACTCTATGGGGAGTGTTCGTGGAAGACTCTGAGATCGTCGACTACATGAAGACAGCGGGCTTGTTGAGACCCATCCACAAGGGCGTAGTCAGAGCACATTTCAATATGGATGACTCTACTGGTTCAGTCATCCTCGATCAAGCGGGCAATGATTACCATGGTAACCTGGTGGGCGGACCAAGCCTTGTGTCGGTATGCAACCTGACGTCGCTTGATTATGTCCCAGTATGATGATAGAGTTGCTTAGTTTTGTACGAGAGTACTGGAAATTATTGTACCCTAGTACCCCTTGTACCCTTCGTGGCTATTGGCCATGTAAAGGAAATTTGATCCCCCTGAGAAAAGGTTTTCTTTGAATCCGGAATCATTTGATCGGATTACTATCTTTTTAACTAATATAGATATGCGACCAGCTAGAATGGGCCGTGGTAATGTAGTTGGTGGATATGTATTTAAAAACTGTGATATAACGAGACTTCCGCGCAAAAAAGCGGGAATCCGCTTCAAATCAAAGTAGAGACCATAAATTCATTGCGCACTAGTGCAAATGGGTTTCTCTCTCCATAATCACGTTTGTAACGTTTCGTTTTTTGTTTTCGTGTTTGTTTTGTTTTGTGCCACAGACCCTCGCTAATATTAACCATGACTCTTTTTACAGAGTTAGGGACGCGGTAGCCACATGGTTAGTGCGCTCGTCTCCGGATCGAGCGGTCCAAGTTCGAGCCCTGGCCGGGGACATTGCGCTGTGTTCTTGGGAAAGGCACTTTACTCTCACAGTGCCTCTCTCCACCCAGGTGTATAAATGCGTTCCGGCGAACTTAATGCTGAGGGTAACCCTGGCTGCGATGGACTAGCGTCCCATCCAGGGGAGAGTAGATATACTCCTAGTCGCTTCGTGCTACAGAAACCGGGATAAGCTTCGGCCTGGTGAGCCACTTGGCTCGTATGCAGACTTTACCCCTTACCTTTACCTTTTTTACAGAGCTCTGTGGACAAGAATCGATTTGTGATCACTTTCCCAAACAACAGAAGGAGAAGAAGGAGCCTTACTGATTCGATGTCGCGACATAGCGAACTCTAGGCACAAGTTCTCCTTAGCTTGTTCATACCTTCACTTCATTGCTCCGCATGAATTTCAATTTTTTTTATATTTAGTCATGTAGCAGCATATATTTCATAGCCAGTTGTTATTCCTTTAGTTTACAGCAGCCTTTTGTATTTTTATTGTCGTTTTCACTGTAAGTTTAAAAACACGCATGTACATTCACATACTCTGATGAAAACGCAATTTTTTTACTCAGAACTCTAATTTTTGTTTCAAGTATTTGCATCAGGTTTTCCTAACAGAAAGTATTTACATGATAGTATGTCTAACATAAAATTAAGACGATAACTGTACATGCTACGTGAAGTCATTACGTCTTGCCAGCCAATCACGGCATGCACACTATAACCAGTAAGTTATAAAATGTCGTTGGCGACGAGTGTTCTTTTTACATTAAGCTAATATTACAAAAGTATTTTGGTACGCTGTAAATAGGTATTGTGATAAACGTAGCGAGGGTTTAATGGAGTAGACAAAAATTGTAAAGGACAAAAAGGTGTGAGGGACGTTTAGTAAGTGCGGCAAGTCTCAACCGAAAAAGTGTTCAACCTGCACTTCAAAAGTACCTGACAGTGTCAAGAACTCGTAGCTCATCTCAGCAGCATAGTACCGTCACGGGTTCGTTTTCTATCATCCAATTAAATAACAAAGTGGGTACGCTGAAGGAAAATGATGCCTAGCAACCATGTTGACCTGGCACTGGTGACTCACGGAGACTTTTGTTATCTTTGCAAAAACACGCTCTTACCAATTAGGCTTGATCTCTTCACCCTCTGACACTGTTGTGATTTGAATACCTTCCATTACACCAGCTTTGACCCTGAAGTTTGCTAAGAAAGGTCTTGAATGTCTAAAGTTGTGCGCGCTCTGTCGTTGTGGGAAGGCATTCCACTTTAAAATTCGGTAGTCCTCGTGTGTTTTTATTTATTAGGTGCATGTATTTATGCCAATGGCGGGTTCATTGATCAGTAGAAGATAACGTTTGCTGAGTAAAATGTATTTTTTTTCTTATTTATTGTTTTTTTCAGTATTACTATTATTACGAAGTTTTTCATCCTGATAATTACATTACCTATATGACACGGGTTAGAAAATCAGTATTTACGTCACCAAGATGGCTTAAATAACTATTTTCGTACAAATACTTAAGCAATTTAGGAATACGTAGCAATTAGCTTGGAATGACAACTGGGGCAATTCTAGGACTTGTATAGTTTGACTCTTGTACTGTTATAGCACCATTAAACATACTTTCTGCACGTCATTGATTGCTAGAGTCATGATGTTTATATTACATACAACAAGTACTTATGCCAGGCCACTTAGGCTTGTGATATTCATTGGAACAGTCTCTACCTCAATACCTTACGCAAAATGGGTACCGACGAATTTAATGTTGGCAGAGGGTAACCCTGTGATGGACTCGCATCCAACATTGAGGGGCAGTAGAAATACTCTTTGTCGCTTCATGCCTCTGAAACCGGAGATAAGCTCTGGCGGAGTGGAACACTTGGACGGGGAAGAACGTTCTTTTACCCTTTGGACTGCAACACATTCACAATTAGTTTCTCGAGATACACCAGCAATGCGCGAGTTAGCCGGGAAAGCGCAAAGTTACAGCCAGAATGCGAGGTAATAGACTCGGATTCCGGGATTAGACTTTGCACAGAGCGAAATCAAGTACAACATCCACCTCCACCCACGCGACGAAATCAACAGTCACCCCACAACCCCCCACCCCGCGCGCGCCTCCTTGTCTCTACACCTTGATCCCAATGTGATGTACACTTGTGTGTATGTATAAGCACAGTAGAAGGCGTGAACTGGCCTTGCTTATTCAGTTACAGTGGAGCCCTCTCTAACATGATATGGGAAAGGTTACCACGGGAGAGAGTTCAGTAAGAGATGATGGCTTTTGTGAACACCAAATCTCTACCAGTGTATTTCGGATTCCCACTTGTAGAACAGTTTTTAAGGTCATTCCCCAGTATTGCATTGCGCATCCTTACTGCGCATAATTTATGGCGTCATTAGCGCGCGTTCGTGCACGCGCACATTGAAAACATGGTGGATTTGCCTTGATATTGAGTTCTGTCAGTTGAAAAATGGCTATAGCTCATTAACGAGCTCGGGCACCCCAAATTTTTTTCCAGTCATTTTAATCAACTAATCATTAGCTTTGCGTGAGAAAAGACTGGTCTGATTTCTGTTTCTGAAAATTGAAGAAATAAGGAAAATAGCAGCTGCACTGTGGTCTTTTCTATTTTGCAGTTTGATAGCCGTGGCAAGCAATTTGGTTCCAATATTTTAACAAGGATCCAGCTGTCTGTCAAAATCAAACTTAAAAAGTTTATTTGTGTCCGACAGAAGTATTGACTGTAGTTTGAGGCGTGTTTTTATGAGTCTGGGCTCACAAAGAGTTTACTTGGAATGTGTTCTTGTAATAAGCATTAAATAACGTCAAAATGGGACATTTTCAATGCCTCACTGCTCCTTAACGAGCATGGGCACCCACCTTTTTTATTTTATAATTAAAGTTCTGATGTGATAAATGTTCATTGGACAAAGTTTGAACAAAACATTTTGTGCAGTTTTATTTCAGGGGAATTACCTTAACTTTTTTAGCCTTACTGATGATTTTTCCCGTGATTAAGGTAAATTAGGTTTATGAAGGACGTGGAGAAGAGTGCAAATGGAGTGGAAATGGCGCACACCTAAAAGGCGAGTGTAGATTACAAGAAAATACAAGTGATAAATTGGGTATTCCATTTTATTAAAAACTGGATCATTAGATAATACAATTCAAGAGTTTTCATTGGCTTGGCAACGATGGTATATGAGCCATTATACGATGCTCTTTATGTTAGTTTTCTATATTCTGGGGGCGTTAATAAAACAATTATTCCACTCGCGCTTGTTGGATATGAGATGATGGATAGCCAACGTGCGCTCGTTGAATAATTTTTAAGTATGGCATAAGAAAGCTTTTCATGACATTTTATACCCTGCCATAAAAAATGCAGTGGTCAACACAATCTCTGCGACACAGGCGCAGTGCACGATGGGATGGTTGCGCGAGAACGGCAAAGATCTACAGAGGGTGCAAGAAATGGCACTGTTTTGCCGATTTTCCTGACAATGCTAAAAATTTCCAGCAATATCCACTTTATTTAGCACGCGCCAGCAAAGATTATTGCGACATTAAATTTTACCAGTTGGCGTGCGCGCCTGAAATTGAGCAAATAAAAACAGAGTTTATACTATCATGCGCTCCAGGACATAAATTTCAAGTTCTTGAGCTTTAAACCGTGTTCTATAAATTTATAAAAGGTTGCAACAAGCAATGTGATAACTATTTTTTCTCACAGAGCTGATTCTTGCACCCTCCCCAAACTCAGTTAAACACAAATCCTATGAAAATACACATGATGAGCTGAGCTTCTCGACTCAAGCATTTGACTTCACATGTTTTAGATGCTACTAGGACTATTAGAAGAAGCTAAGAAAAACTCTATGTTCACAAAATTGTTTTTTTTAGGGGGGGGGGGTGAGGTTGGGGGAGAGTTTGTTCCAATGAACAACTCTCTAATGGAGGATTTTGAGTAGCTCTTGAGACCAAGTAGTTTCCTGGCCTACGCAGCCCTTTTTTGGGATGTCGCACAACGCTTGGATCCCAACGGCTGCGAGGAAGAATGGAGGGCCGAGAGGTGCTTATAAAGGCTGGATAGACCTAACAAAATTTTCACGATAGTTCCTAGAAAAAAATAAGAATGCAGTGGATCGTCATACTGAATGGAAGGTGATTGCATCATGTGCAATGCACTCTAAGACTGTAACAACAAGTACTAACCTCGCCTTTGGGGGAAACCGCTGACAAACGAGACTGCACTTGACTTTCGCTCAGTGCACTCTGGGTAGGATTAGTTCGAGGGAAACGTGTTGAGGGCGCGGGAGTTTTTAAACCAAGTAAGCTTTTATATTCCATAAATCGTGCTTTTCACCAAACATGTTGCTAATGTTTAGCTTACGGTAAAATGAAGGTAATCTAGCTTTGATGTATCTGTTTAACCAGGTCACTAGCTGTTGTCGACTGTCGCAGATGAGTCTGTTTGACCAAGTTGTTTGGGACGCTTTGCAACGCGCGGTTGCAACGCTCGTCGGAAAAAAGCAGTGAAAATCCCACATTGTGCCTGTTATTTTAAGGTAGGCTCACAAAATGTTTTAATTGTGTACGTTATAGTGATAAACTAGTGAAAACCGGTGTGTTAAAAGCAGTGTTTCTTTCCTTTTAAAATTACGTTCCAATGATCAAGTGTGGACCAGTTGGTGAACTATATGTAGACCCTTCAGTCTCGGTCTTCGGTTCACTAGCTCGTGTACCGCCTATCTTAAAATTGTGATAAACTGAATTTTAAGCTTTCTGAATCTTCTTTCTTCTGCGAAGACAAGGTCATACAAATATTAATTATTTGTAAACTGCACACGAGTTTCAAATTGGTCCCTCGTCCTTTTACTTTTCAGAAATTTGATAGCCAGTGTTACTGAGTACATGAATTTTGTCACTCTGTTTGGCCAGAGCGAAGGAAAGTATCTTTTCGCCACCCGAAAGGAAGATGTTGAAAGACAGTTAAGGTTTACTGTGTTAGGTGATAAGATGACAGTTCGAGTGATGGATGAATGAATAAAAGAAAAGCACACAGGAACGAGAGAGCAAGGCTGGTAAGCTGATATTCAAATAACTTATATATATATATATTTTTAAATTGTGTACCTGACCAACTATTAGCTAAATCTTAATTTCTCTATTAAAATGAAAGTTTGTCTTTTTGGTATTTCAGCACTGGCATGAGTCACTACATGTATATCTGATGGTAACTCTACAAAACAACTGCTTATAAGCTTGAGTAATGAGCTGAAAAAGGTGAGACTATTCTTGCACATGTATGTAATTAACTACATGGTTGTACAGAGCTGGTTTTTTCAATGACATTTACTCACACCACATCACGTGTGTGAACAAACCTGAGTGAAAGGGAAGCCTTAGTCAAGGATCCATCATACCTCAATAGAAAGTACATATCTGTTTTGCCAATTCTTGAATTTTTTTCAAAGTTTCTAGTTCTCTTGCTCACATTTGGGTGGATTTGCAAATTATTCTCTGCTACTTTTGAAGTTGTTTGCTATCCATTGCACACTGATGTTTGGATGTTGCATTATCACTTTGCAATATATTTTTTGTATAACATGACATCCAAAACAAATCCATTGTAGCTACCAGTATATAAATAGGTACCTGTACTAGCCTATGTCTGCTTTATGCCACAAAATAGTCCAGTTTCGAGTTCGCCATGACCGCTGGTTAAAAGCACTGAGAATACATTTGCACAGAGTTAGCCTTGCCTTAAAGTAAAATATTCACAAATTCCAGCGAGAAGATGACCTGTTTACAGTTCTGTGTATTGTTTAATTTTCAAATCTGTGGCACCTTCCCACCGGTATTTGTGAATATTCTTTTTAGGTTGAGGCCATCCCTGTGCAAATGCATTCTCAGTGCTTTTATTCAGCGGCCATGGCGAACTCGAATCTGGACTATTAACACCAACATACCACCTTTATTGGATCACTTGTCAGACTTCATGAGGTAGGTCTTCTGCATGCCAGTAAGGGAGTTGCCACTACCAAATGTAAACTACATGTGGTGTGTGCCACTATCACATGCATGTCTGTTAGTCCTTGGCTTAACCAGCATAGGGTGAAATACATTGTATCTAACAAGTGTAAGAGAGCAAGTCCTACATGTGTCATTATAAAGAGGAAAGTACAGTATCTATTATAACCACAGTTGAATCCCAGTATACAGCCATTTGGTGTCTAAGTAATTCAAATAAAGGCTGGCAAGAGTCTATTTGTAATAAATGTTGTGCATACTGTCTCCAACTGTCCCCATTTCTGCTTAAAGAGAATATGTTTCTGTCCGATATCTACATGTATTGGTATGGTGGAGACTTGGCCAATAATTAAAGTCTGCTCTTTATTAGACTGATTGCCTAACATGGTGCATAATAGTGAGGAGACTAATTATTTTGTAATCAGCGCTCTGTAGTTACTATAATATTATCTTACAGAGGTTGTTTAATTTTCCTGACTTGTAATGTCTTACACTGTATTAACCAGAATGTTGCAGGAGTCAAGTGAAAAATAATTATTTTTCAGGCAACATTCATTGTCAGTCTCTAATCTTACAACATGTACAAAGGAAATGTCTGTCTTTTAACCATAGTTCCAGTTTTGAAATCTTAAAATAATGTGAAAAACAGCAGTCAGGACTCCCCCCCCCCCCCTCCCCCCTCACTCACTGCCCTATTGTCAGTTTTTATTGCATATATTAATTTTGTTTTAGTGACACATTTTATTGGTAAACTAAAGATATGCATATTTAGTATAGAAATTTTAAACTTAATATGAAAATTATATTCTTTGTGATATTATAAAACAGGTATTGTGACCAACAACATGAAGTTTGAAGGATTCAACTGCACAGGGTGTGATCAGTGAGGATGTTATTAGAAGGCTGCAAGTGATGGAGTTTTTGGATTGTAAGGACAGTAAACAGCTTGAAGTTGATGCGAAATGAATCGCCAGCCCATCGGCACTAAGTATTGTCAGTGACACTGTGAATATATATATATATGTGGTGTGGGTTGAGTTGCTTGCTCAAGATTGCATTCAAAGTATGATGAAGTAAGTGTTCTCAGTTTTGTTCATTTTACGTTTTCATTGTACACCTTACTGTTACATGTATGTACAATGTATACATGTAGTTGTTATTCTTTTCAACAAGTTTTCAGGGATATAAGTTTTAACAACTGTAGTGCACCAGGTGCTAAAATTAGCCCCTGAACTTGGTCATTCAACAAATTCATTTTCTTGTACTGTTAACTACTCCGGATGGCAAAAGTTTTATTGCTTACACACACACTGATAATGAATGAAAAATGCTGACTTAAACCTACAAGTTTTTATACCTATGTAAATAATAGAAAGTTCTAGAAGCGTCTCTGCATATATTTGCGCTTGCGGGACAATGCATGCTAATTATCAAACACTTTACATTATGACTATGCCTGAAAGGTGATAGAATGAATTGAACTACACAAGCTGATTATGTAACATGTATGTAACATGTACTTATGTGGCTAATGTGTATTTGCCTCAAGTCCCCAAGTCACTGGTTTAGTGCTGTGCTGTTTTTGTCTGTCATGATAATCATTAAACAGGAGACTCAATTTAAAACTGGTATTAAAACTGTAAATGCTCTTAGCTGTAGATAATGCATGAGTTCAGTGCAATTCAGTGAACTGTCAAGTCAATGTCATTGATATTAAATGTTCAAATCAAAGTATTATTATAAAAAGAATACAATGGTTTTTAACTTGTGATATGTTACTTGTGTTTGGATTTGGCACCTTTGTCAGATACAAAGGGTATTTGAAACACTGTTTGAACTTGTAACAACCTAGTGAAGCATGCATGATTACATGTGTCAAGAATCATATCCAAAAATTAATAAAACAGGTCTTGTTGCGGTTGTAAACATGGACAGCATGTTTTAAATAAGTTTACCTGTAATCAGTCCTAATTAAGAGATTCATTTTTCAGCAAAAAATTACTGATGAATCTTCGATTTACTCAAAATGACTTTACATCCATACTCTAAAGTGTTGGCGATTGAGGCCTTTTAACATATTTGCAAGCTTCCACCAAGGTAAAATATTAGGGGTAACATAGTCTAAAGCTGATAAAGCCCTGTACAAAGCAGGGATGACATATATAGAGTGTGCATATGTACACGTAACAGTACACTGTATGCTTGAATGCATGAATTAAGGCCTCAGTGCAAGGAATTGTATACATTTATTTCAAACTGACCTGACAACATTAACTTTGAAGAAAAACGGCAATGAAATGTGTAAAGCAGCCTTAGATTGTGCAGTAATCCCAAAAAAAACATTAATATTTGTCTCCTTTTGGAGACAAACAAAATTACTCTACAAGAAGAAAATACCACTGAAGATTCAACATGGTAGATAGAATAAAGGGAGGCATTAATTTTGTAACCAGACCTCCCCTCTTATATAAATATTAAATACGTAAATCCTGTTGTTACAACAATTGTTTATTTAAAGAAAATAATCAGCATCACAGGCATGTCCCAGGATTCCTTGTTGGCAGGTGACATTTGTTGACTGCGGGGTTAATCCTAACCCAAAGTGTCAAATGAAGTAGTTTCCAAGTGTCTCTCATTATCCTTAGCAATGGTCATAATCACATCTATGGCTTCCAGTTCCATGTGCATCAGTGTCAATAACCTCTTGAATATTTCAAGCTTCAGTAGCCAAAAACATGATGTTAGAAGTGAGCAAAGTTGGAAAGCATGTTCATTAGCAGCAGAGAAGTGTTTTGAAAGCACCAGAACTGTGAGTCCCAAGCATCGTGTCAGTTTACACTACACTACACAGCCTATGAATGTGAAAGATGATGTCTTTACCAAATAGAAATTATTTCAACAGTTTTGCTAATGTTATGTCACTGCCACAAAGGTTAACAAGAAAAGTAAGGAAGTAATGCTGGATGGGCTTGACTGCACTGTGTTATGTTGTGTTGTGTGATGGAAATGGCTTGTGTGAATGTAATGAATAGTCTTGCTATCTTAATTGATGAGATAAGCAAGACCCTGAAAATATTCTGTCCACCTCGATGAGGCCTACCTTTTTTGTAAACGGGCCAACAAACAACAAAAATTTGAAACCCAACAAAGCTGCATAGGGTTACAGATTTCTCGGGAAACTGGTTTATTGTTTGATTGGTTTGTTTCCTAAATTTTGAGCAGCATGAAAGTGTGGCTGTTACAAAAAAAGGTTTGAAAATACTAATCCGCCATATGCGACTGTCAAAAGGCTGTAGCATAAAGTTGGACAAAGAACCTTTACTTGCTTTCATTTTAGACGAGCGATAGCTAGTGTACATGTAGCATAGCTAGAATGAGTTATATAGCAGTTAGCTGGGGAAGAAATATTTCACTCACTTGGTCAGTCTACAGACCATAAATGATTTTGTGGTGGTAATTCTGCTGACCAGAGTATTTTGGGAAAAGGCTGACCATTGTGAACAGAATGACTGCCAAAGCGATAAACTGATCTTAAGCATTAATTATACTCTAATCACCCTGAAACGATTATAAAATATTTTGTAACTAATCTTAATAAACACAAACACAGCATCAGGGGCGGGCATCTCGTTTATTGATGCAGGATACAGCGAGCGTTACATCATCATAAAGAAAACACAGCAGTGAATAAACAGAAAATTAAAAAGCAAAGTTGAAAGAGATGCCTTCGAGTGGCTCTTGCATAACTTACAAATTCTTAAATAGCCTACTAGCCCCTTAGGGATTCACGCCTAAAATACTTCTACAGTTAACACGAACCATACATAGTGAACATACTCCAGTGTAATTAGCGAAACGTTACAAAATATATTTATACTCTAATCACCCTGAAACGATTATAAAATATTTTGTAACTAATCTTAATAAACACAAACACAGCATCAGGGGCGGGCATCTCGTTTATTGATGCCCGCTTTCGAAAATAAAGAAAGAGAACAAAGGAATCTTAGTGTGCAAACTTCTAGACACTGAAAGTAAAGATTCTAACCTATCGTAATATAGCTGTGGCTAGTCGTCCTTGGCTCGATCAGTCTTCTATCTGCCGTGACATAAAAAGTGTAGATTGCTGATGCCTGCTCCTTAGCGGCCCATGTTCTTAAGCTATGTAGATCAGTTAAACAAGTGTATAAGACATCCTAGTTCCGCAAACGCATGCCAAGTCTAAAACTTTATTTTAATACGAATTTTTTGAGAGCAAAATATGCTCATCTCCGAAGAAAATAAATTCATAAAATTAAAACTAAAAATTTCATATAATAAACATCTGTTTTGCTCTTACATATATAAATCTTGACAAATGCATCGCAAAAACTAACGTTACAGCAACGAAGGCTAGCTAACTCGTTGCCGCGGAGAAAAGCCCACTAGGCAGTCACGCAAATTGCGGCTAAGCGAAGATTAGCAGGATTAGCCTTGGCGCCCGCAAACCTATTATATATCCTCAAGATCATCTCGGGAGTAACAGCGCCCCCCTTTTTATGGAAACAGGTTTTGCAAGCTCAATTTTAGCCGCCTCGAGAAAACTTCTATCACAAGTCAAATCACAAGTCGGAAAGCCATACCGATGGTGTGCCCAATTTATGCCATAACAGGCAGAACCAAGTGTGGAGTAGAGGGAACTCTGCTGCAGCAAAATACTCCAAATAAGGAGCAAAAGACGTCTCATCAGACGGCAAACAAGCGACTTCCTCAAAGCGCGAAGACCATTCTCTAAATGTTTGAAAGTCACTTGAATAACGCTCTGTTGTTGAAGGGGCCTTTGCTTTACAGGCACGTAAGGGAAGACCTTCCGCTGACTTGCGAAGTCGTCTGGATCTCTTGAGTGGGCAACCTTTGAAGTAAACACACATCCACTTTGTAGACTTGAAAGATAAGAAAAGAAATGTGAGAACAATTAGAAAAAAAAAATGCAACAGCACGCAGATCAGAACATAAGGAAGGCCCAGAGGCCTAAATCTTGCATTCAGCACACTATATACTGGCAGTCCTGCACAAAAATGGCATGGCTCAACGGCCTAAAACAGTGTAATCACCTAAGATCAACCCGTGATAAACGGGCAGTCCCGCACAAAAATGGCATGGCCCAACGGTCTAAAACAGTGTAATCACCTAAGATCAACACATGATAAACGGGCAGTCCCGCACAAAGATGACATGGTCCAACGACCTAAAACAGTGTAATCACCTAAGATCAACACATGATAAACGGGCAGTCCCGCACAAAAATGACATGGCCCAATGGCCTAAAACAGTGCAATCACCTAAGATCAACACATGATAAACGGGCAGTCCCGCACAAAGGTGACATGGCCCAACGGCCTAAAACAGCGTAATCGTGACCGCGCGGCATGACTTCTCCATAGACAGATTCTACTGGACACTGGACTGTACAGCACCGACAAGCAACTAAAATTCTCCGAGTCAAAAGGGAACTGTTATTTGCCCCATGGAGATAAACATCTTTACCGTTCTCAACGAAGAGAAAATCAATAACAAAAGATCTGAAACCCCACCTACGTTCCACCAAAAAGGCCAAAAGGGAGCTGAAAGGCCAATAAAGAGTAACCAGTTCTATTGACAAAAACATATGTGGCGGATGACATTTTCAACTAACGAAACAGGTGGCATCAGCCGACAGGTTTCTCCTACCCAACTAAATGCTAGAGAATCTTCGAATAGAAACTGGGAAAAACTTGAATTTTTTTTTTTTTTTTTTTAACTGGAAAAGTAATCAATTGAACAGGGACCCCGATAAGAGGTTACTTCATGAAAATAGCTATCTTTAACTGACCAGTCATCAATCGACGATCTTGCATAAGTAATCAGCTTTCTCGTTAAATGAACGAGGTATCAACTCAGCCTCGATTTTGATATTACTTTCTTTGGCGGTATCAAATATATCACCCGCGAATTGAAGCGAACACAGTTTCATACTACCAGAATCGACGATCAAAGGTACAGTTTGGTTGTCAGTAAACCACTTAACAGAGCATCCTGAAAGAAGATGTGCAAATTTTTCAAAGCAAAACAAACACAGTGGAGTTCTCTCCACGTGGTACTCGATCTGGTATCTACATAGAATCTCAGTTTTTGTGCGAAAACAGGCAATGTTACCAATGGCAATAAAAGCAGCCAATCCAATAGCGCTAACATCCGAGCATACAATACAAGATAGTCTGCGAGCAACGTCTGCAAAACACTGGAATTGAGATACGAAAACATTATTCTTCCAGGACTCCAACTGTATGGAAACTGACAACGGGTTAACAACAGCAGGAGCACACGCGCACTCGACCACTGAACCTATGGCCAGAAGATCAGAAATAGCCTGCTCGACAAATCACTATACTGGACTGGATGGCTGAGTGATTATTAGAAAACCGAGCTGAGGGTGGAATGTAAATAAAGAGAATCTAATACCCATCAAAAATAGTATCGCGAATAAAGCAAGAAGCACCTATATGATTTTAAAAAATCTACATTAACCATAAGGTTGCCTTTAACTTAAATATAATGCGTTCTGTCGTGATAATCAGTCTTTTATTCATTCATTCAGTCATCAGGGCTAGTACAATTGTTAACCCTCGGACTAACACCCCCATCGTGGCACAAGGGGGATGAAACCCTCTCCTTGGGTTTTCGTTCTATTAAGGTACAGGAAGCCCTGAGCTTGCTCTATAAAATAATGACATATTTTTTGGTTGTGACGTCGCATGACGTCATTTGACCCACCATCTTGGATAATACTATTTTCTTAAAAAGTCAAAAAATAATCTAGAATGCTTATGAAGCCAGAATGCTTATGAAATGTACAATTTAGTGAAATTCAGCAAAATGATGAACAAAGCTGGAAAAAAAAATACAGAAGTATGTCGAAAAAGTTGATTTTTGTCCAAACCTATACGAAGTTTGCGGTTGCCATGACAAAGTTAAAAGTAATGGACACAATTGACATAACCAAAATTTACGCGAACGATGAATGAACAGCTAAGGAAATTTTTCAGCCCCTTAGAGTAAATTGTCTTTTCAACACTTCCAAAAAACCTTGAATCACATGGTTCAACAAAATTATCAATAAGTTCAACCGGGTCTCCCAATCATTTGATTAAATTGAAAAAATTATATACTCATCTTATCCCATTCTCTTCAATGCAGCTTGGTATTTGCCATAAGTATGTATTTTTACTGCTTGGAGGGGCTGCAGCGGCTCCTCTAAAACGGCTTGGGCAGGACGATGGATTTGCTCAGTGGCTTCTTTGGCCGCATCTGAAACACTTGTCTGCTAGTTGAGGCTGACGTCCACGAAAGGACTGCATGCGAAAAAAACAAAAAGGCTGATTAGAAGAAAAATAATTGCCAGTGGACAGGCCATGAGTGGATGGAGCTTCACTGGATGTAGAGCGGGTAGCTGTAGAGTTGGCCAGCTAGACGCATTTTTCCGCTTTTTCTCCCGGATCTTAGCTAGCGTTCGCATTTCGGCTGATCAGAGCTTTTTCTCTTCCTCTGAATCTTCGGCGAGTTCGTCGATTCGTACTTGCACTGTTGCCCAAACAGCGGGGTTCTTGTCCGCGGAACGAAATAACTTGACTGCTGAAAGGTTTCCTTTTGAGATGGTCTTGCTGGTCCCGTCTGTTGCATCCAGCAGAGAGTTGCTGAACTCGTATTGTACTTGAGTTAAAGAACTCGAAGCCTTGGATACCGTTTTTAGCCTCTACAGTTGAGACTGAGTGGTAGCTTGTTTCTCGTCGAGACCGCGTTTAAATGCAGCGAACTTCTGATCAAGCTTAACGTCCAAAAGACGAGGAAACAATGTTCGTGAAGCAGTCTCATGAAAAAGATCTCCCTCAGTGAAGGATTGCGCGATCGAAGCGGGAACGCTCACTCGTTCAGTATCCGGCGACATAACAGCAAAGTTGAAAGAGATGCCTTCGAGTGGCTCTTGCATAGCTTACAAATTCTTAAATAGCCTACTAGCCCCTTAGGGATTCACGCCTAAAATACTTCTACAGTTAACACGAACCATACATAGTGAACATACTCCAGTGTAATTAGCGAAACGTTACAAAATATATTTTTGGAGTCAATCAAGTGCTGTTTGGTATGCAACAAAGGTGGTTGTATAATTTGATCCAATTGATAGCTTTGACAGAGGCGTTAAACTGAAACTTTGCCAAAAATCATGCGCAACAATTTCATGCTCAAGAAGTGTATCTCTTCCATAAATTAAATCAACTTTCCTTATCATCCTACTTTTTATATAATTACATTACCTTTATTTCTTATTTTTTATATTCCTTTGTAAACGCAAACCATCTTTAGTAGCTTTGAGAAAAAAAGCTGCTCGCACCAGGATTCGAACTGCCGACCTTTGATTAAGCTTCTGATTACCTGAAATAATTGGGAGCAAAACAAGGTATCAATTCATCACAGCTTAGTTGAAACCGCTGATTGATTGATGATTACCGCTTGCTTAAATGAATCGCACAGCGAGCTAATGAGTGAGCGACTACAAATTCAAATGGTTGTTGATTTCTGCTTGAAATAACTCAATATGCTCACCAAGTTAATTGTTTTACTGCTCATGTTATCTATTCATGGACATTTTGGATGCTGGAATGGTTTTTGTGTGGGATACCTGTGGTATCCCTCGCTATTGTCATCGGCTAATGTCCGCTAATGCAAATGAGTTGTGAATTCCACACGTACCCTGTGGGTACCTATTTTTTATTGTCACTCTCCTCTGAGGTTAGGGGAGTGCCTGGCGCAAACTACTCGCGCTAGTAAAAATCATCTGTCTACAAAGTGCATGGTTTGTTCTACAACTCTGGCGATTCGCCATTTTGTTCAGTTTGGTAGTGTAACAGTAGCCCAGTGTCCACTTTGTTTCAAGCCAGAATCTGTTCTTAATTATTTCCATTCCCAGAAAGGGGAGCCTGCCGTTTTCTCCAAGCTCCATTGTGAAATCAATACACGGATAACTGTTGTTTAATGTCATTAAGGAAATCTGAGGCAGTTTCAAGATCGGGCATTATGTTAAGCATATCATCAACATAGCATTTGTAGACGGCAGGCATCTGGTTTTCTGTTTCCAGCTGTTTCTCATTGTTACACATGGAGGAGTTTGCCATGAAGGGTCCCAGTGGTGAACCCATAGCAACACCGTCCACCTGTTCCTACAGATTTCCTTCAAACTGAAAGAGCTGATTTTTGGTAGCGATTCTCAACAGCTTCTTCAGCTTCATGATGTCAACACTGTGTTCTTTGTTGAACCAGTCGTCTTAAAAGGCTTATTCTGTGATGCTGTCTATAGTTTCATCCACAAGTACATTACTGAAGAGCCACTTTGCAAGCTTGTAATCGTACATCCCCGTGGCTGATATTAATGGACGCATGGCTAGCTTCTTCTGGGTTTTTGAAAGACCGTAGAGATGTGCGAATCTTGAACCCTTCTGGATTACTGATTAACAGACGCACCTAATCAGATTCATTCATCACTACTACTCCAGAACCCTTATCACGCTTGGTAATGACTATGTCCTCTCTCCTCTTGAGCTAACTTATTGCTTCTAAGTATTGCTTTTGGTGGTACTTTCGGTTTGCTTGTACAAGAATGTGTTCTAAATGTGCTCATCAATGTTCGTATTGGTGGCCAGCAGCCTTGAGATCTTTTTAGTGTGGCCATTCATCAGTCGCTGATAAGCTCGTTACGTAGAATGACCATCTTTTCAGAATGCAGATAAAGTGAAGAGGCGAGCATTCTTGATTGCTGTAAAATTTATGCTGTGCCACGCAACCGTGACAAACTCCTTAAAATGTTTTTTTTGACCACTCTTGTAATATGTACATGGAACATGACCATTTCAAATATCACAAGTTGGCTTTAAAATGCTTTTTGACTTATTACAAGTCACTGTCTGACATGCTGTAAAACTTAACTAAACAGCAATGATAAACAAAGTATAAGTATTAATAAGACTATTACTCATAAGAAATTCCGAACTACAGAAAACACAAGTCACCTTCTAAAAGTAACGTGGTTTGAACACATTTTCCTTTATATGACTGAAGAGTGAACTTCATACAAAAAGATGTACTTATCCACAAGTAAATGAAAACAAACCCAGTTTAAGAAATTTGTGTGCTTGAACTGCTCAATTACGCGAGGAAGCTTCCAATCCCCTAATTCAATCAACGGGATTTTGAACCCTAGTGCTTTCTTTAGAACTAACAGATCCTTACTGAGGGCAGATTTGTCAATATATCTTATGTGATTTTGCTTACAAAGCCGCAGTCTCATGAGTGCGAAAAAAAGTAGGTGCTGCTCTCTGCCTTGCACTACTGAAAAGTTCTTAATCGTTTCTCGCCTTCACTTCTTTCTTTTCCGATTCCTTGATTATACTTGTAGTTTTTATTTCTTGTAGTTCTTTACTGACTTGTGGATGCTTGGCAGGTAACTTGGGGAGATGAAAGCCAAGATGCGATCCTTTCTGACATTTCTGCTTTGTGAAGACATGATTGACCATTGCAGTTTTAGTTGTGTGTATAACTGTGATTATAGAACGAGCAATTTGCAGAGTAAGACATACTTATAAATATAGATGGCACAGATAACACTAAGTAGCAACTAGATGGCAGAAAGTGTCATCCAGCATAACTAAAGAGGGCTGGAAAAATAACCTGTCCACTCGTCCGGGACAAGTACACGTACATCTTCCTCTCAAGCAAGTAACTTTCTCAACTTGTTTGCCCAGCAGGCAAGAGCCCAGGCAATCCATCTGCACATTTTCCAGTTTCATAGTACACACCCAAACTCGACATCCGTGTATCAAAGATGCAGAAACTGTAAACACTCAAATTAGGTCTGCTAGATAAAAATTAGGTCTGCTGGGATAAAATACAACTCAATTCATTACACCATCTGCCATACACTGTTTCAATAATAATAATAATAATAATAATAATAATAATAACTTTGTTTATGTAGTATCATTCCTTTGTTCATGGAACTTTGCCAAGAAATGTGTAAAACTACATGCATGCAATCAGTAATAAAATCTATCTTCAAAAAGAATAAGGTTTAAAAACTACGTACAGTTCGAAAATATTAACGATGTCTACAAAAATTAAGCTGTCCACAAATAGTTCAAAGGGCTATCATGTTTTAAGCCCTCTTTTGAAGCTCCTGATAGAGTTCGACTTGCGTAAGGCAAGCGCCAGATTGCTCCATGACCTCGGGGCACATACATTCTACATTAGATGCTCTGTCGCCATTGGCTTTTGTGACAGACCTCGGATAATCTAACAGTTCATTTGTGAGAGATCTCAGAGATCCAAAGTGAGAGCAATAGTAAACCTTATCAACCAAATTAATAGCCTGAGTTACACTGTTAAGTGTTTTAAGGCCTTCCATGACCGCCTCATGTTGAGTGTGCGAATGAGCACGTGGTTTGCTTGTAGCAGAAACGTTCGGCAACGTGGCCTTTCGTTTGGAACTGCTCCCTTTTGAAACCAGTGGTTTGGGTACAGTTTTTTCCCTCTACAGCTCACCCAGTGGGTCAAGCGATTCAGCAGAGGTTAAATCCTCCAAATTTTGAACTTTGAACACTCAGCGTGGAGCTGTACAAAACACCGTGTGTTTGTCTTCGAATGAAGGAAAACAGGAGAAAACCGTGGTTTTCTGTGAACCCTGTGATAGCCGAGGTCAGATTTTGTGCTTTCTAAGTGTCCGTTGAGAAAAAATTTCCAATTTTTGCTAATGTTTTGAAGAGTTAAATTCGTACACGTTTTCTCTCTAAGCGGGAAAGGACGTGCATTGAATTCTGAGATTGGATGGTGCAATCTCATGGGATCCCTTCACTGAGGATGATGGGATAGAATGCACAACTAAACATATATTTAAATTGCTTTCTAAAGTTAACTACTCTCATTATACAACTGAGTAAACTTTTAATATGTTCTGTTCACATATATTTATGCAGAAACAATGAATAAGAAAGTATGGAGAAAACATTCTCATTCAAAAATTTCCTTTACATGCCTGGCTGTAGCTAGAACACTTTGCTTCATGCAAAGTTAAGGCAGTCTCAACAGCCAAAACCATACAACTGCTCATTAAAATAGAAATAATGGACACTCAGTTCAAAATAATTTAACAGTCAAAGGTGCTTCTAAACACGCTTTGGCTAGAATGCACCCTGCAGTAAAGTTAACAAAGCAGTGTTCTGCACTTGCATTTGCTACAGGAGCTGGTCCTACTGTTTTTGTTGGCTTTTGATGTTTTTTAATAGCATCTTTGTGAGACTCTTGCTGTGTCATGAGATTTTCTTGTTGGATTTTTTTACATCAAGCTCAGCCTTTTTTGTGAGATTATTATAATATTATTGCATTAAGCATGGACCAGTGATGTTATTGCTGATACAGTATTCGAGTCCCCTGTGCTTTTGGCTAGGGTGAAGTTTTTTTTATGAATGCAAGTCGAATGGGAGCTTTAAAGCTGCCTAGAGGCCAAAATTTAAGCTTGTTCTTTTGTTTTTAAGCGGTGGCGCAGTGAAAAAAATCCCAACTTGAGATGTTGAGGTGATCTTAGACCCTTCGGTGTGCAATGTTAATGTTTTTCACGCTACTGTGTTTGGTAAATAAAGTTATTTGTGGTTAAAGTTATGTGTTATTTATTTAATTATCAACGGCAGCTGCCACTCAATTTCTTCGCTAACCGGAATTTTGGTGTTTGGTGCTTTCTTCAGAGTCACAAGATCGCGATCTAAAATAAGGCTATCAGTCCCAACGTATTTCATCAGATTGCTCTTTCTCAGTCGTTGTCTTGTGACTGCAGAAATCTGTTACTAGCTTTTTCCCTTGCTGCCTTGAGATTTAGGAATTTGCTCTTTGATTTTTCAGACCTGTCTGCTAGGTCTTTTATGAGGCCTTGTAGCTACACAGGAAAATTTTCCAAAAACACATGATTGGGAAAGTGAATGGGAATTTGTTAATTTCCATGGATAACATCCGTTTATGGGAAAACAGAATTCTTCCCATTAATGGATAACCTGACATTTAACATTGATGGGTGTCAGTTCCACCATGGGTAATAACGAACTTCATTAGTGTTATTCTCACAGTAACCATGTCTGGGAATTAAAACACTTCCCAGCATGGTTTTCTCAATCTTTACATGTTGGTTTATCACACAAACCCACAATGGGAAATCACAGAATTCCACAGGGATTTTCATATTAACCATTATGGAAACTGGCAAAAATCCATTGTGGCTTTTGATAATCTTCAGAGTGGTTAATCCTTTTTATCCACCTTTTTATCCACCTAAGGGGCAGATTTCCATAACTGATTATTTAAAAATGGACTACAGCGTATCATGGAATCATAGAATAAAACAGTTATAATTTCTTTAATTTTCCCACAGAGGTAAATTTTCTATTCTCTTTTTGGGAAAAGGAAAATTCCACCAATGGGGATCGACATTCTGAAGATTAAAAATGCTGAGGCAAATCATGTGTTCTATTAATCCATGTTGATTTAAGTTCAATTTACAGAGGATGCTAACCTCAAGGTGTAGATCTAGTAAATGCTACAGATATCGACGTCACAGTTCGAATGCACAAGTTTTAATCATGATGCGCGTAAGCGCAAGAGAAAATAAAACACGACTGTGGGTGTGATTTAACTTAAAAGATAAACAAGACAAAAATACCTATAGGTGTAAGTACAAAAATATACGTGAAGTTTATAGGAAATAATTCATGTATGAACTGCGGTTGTAGATGAAAGTGAAAGATGATCATCACAGTAAATTTTCCAATTAAGCAATTGGAAAGAAAAAGCCTGAAAAAATCAGAGCTTCGACAGGATTCGAACCCGTGACCTCCGTGATACCAGTGCGATGCTCTACCAACTGAGCTATGAAGCCACACATTGGGAGCGAGGTCAATTAATTGACTTCATATCTTCCCGTGAGGAGTGAAATGATGTGAAGTTTATATGAAATAATTCATACATGAACTTCCTTACAAAAATGTAACGACAAAAAACTGACAGCGGAGCAAAAATAAACATACAAAACTGTGGTGACTGTCCAAGAGGATAAATTCTAGAATAATACTCAAAAGCTCACAACAGTGAGATGCAGCCAAGAAAAACACTGTAGAAAACCAGCAAAATTTATCTGCCAGCCGCTAACAATCACTGGCGAAAATGAATACAAAAATATGTGTACTGATCAGTAAATGGTTTGAACCCAGGAGTATCAGTAGTTCGTATAGTGTGATCGTCCGGGTGAGTGTAGTTCTGAAAAGAACTGTTGTTGGTGACTGACGTTTCGACAACCTGAGCGGAAGTCATCTTCAGAGTCAAGTGAATAATGTTTGTCAGTCGATGATCTTATAAGTCTGGTCCGTTGAACGTGATTGGTCAGTATAGCCATGATGGTATTGGCTGAAAGACTCGTGTAAAGTTTGTCATCAGTCATTGGTGGGTTTCGATCCGTCTATTGTTAGTCAAGTAGGTCGGTTTTGGTCCGTGTATTGTTAAGTCGGTCAGTTAGAAGTCCGTTTGTCGGTTTCGTTTCTGTCGTGGATAAGTCGTTTGTTAGGCGCCGGTAGTTGCTGACATCTGTTAAGAGGCGTTTGTTCTAGGTTAGTGTACCAGCTTTCCAGAGTCAGTCGTTGAAAATAGTTTGTACTGTAGGTTAAGCACTGAGCAGAGTCCCAGTCAATGTTGTGGTTTGTCAGTTGATGATGTACAGCAATGTGATTGTTGGCATCACCATTTCTTGTGGCTCGTTTGTGTTCAGTCAGTCTCGTGTTAAGGTTTCTGCCAGTCTCACCAATGTAGGAAGCCTGGCAGTCGGAGGATTTGATCTTGTAAACTGCTCCCTGTCTGTCGTTAGGTTCGTCTCTGTCTTTCACGTTGGTCAGTAAGTGTCGTAACGTAGTTGTAGGTTTGTGGGCTACACGAATGTTGTAGGGCTGTAGGATCCGCGAGATGGTCTCAGAAGTGCCCTTAATGTAAGGTATAGTCACTGTAGTAACAGGCGTAGGGTTCCTGTTCGTAGCGTCAGCTTCAGTAGGTCGGTAAATGTTTCGTCTAATAAAGTCAGCGTTGTAGTTGTTTTTGTGAAAAACACGTTCAAGGTATCTGTTTTCGTCACGTAAGCTGTCCGGTGTGTCACAAACTAGTTGCGCTCGTCTCGTCAAAGTCTTCATAGTCGTGGCTTTGTGTGAAGTCGGGTTGTAGGATGATTCGTCAAGTAATCTGTCGGTATGCGTGGGTTTTCTGTACACTGTCGTTCGTAGTTCGTTGTTGTCGCGGCTTACCAAACAGTCTAGAAAAGGAAGTTTTCCATTTTCTTCGATCTCTTTAGTAAACTGGAGGTCGGCGTTCTGTTCGTTTAGGTGGTCGTGCAAATCGTCAATTTCGTCTTTGTGAACGGCGGTAAAGGTGTCGTCAACGTAGCGTAACCAAAGCGGTATCGTTTGTCGGCAAGTTGCAAGGGCGCGTTCCTCCAAGTGTTGCAACGCAATTTCTGCGACAACAACAAAAACAGGCGACCCCATTGCTGTTCCATGCAACTGTTTGTAGTGTTTACCGTTGTACTGAAAGTAAGTCGATGTAAGGCAAAGGTTCAGTAAGTCCATGATCTCTTCTGTAGGTAACGGCAGTTCAACAGTAGCTTAGCAGAGGAAAAGAACATTCTTCCTGCAACTCTTCAACAAGGTTGTTCAGTTCCTTAAGTAGTTCTTCATTTTTTCTGAAAATTGGGATTTCGTTACCTGGCTACTTTTTCAATGTGTCAGCAATTTCTGCTTTGATTTCCAGGGGTTTACATTGAGGGTTGCACTGGCTGATCCCAGGACAAGTCAGGTTTTTACAGTGAAAACAATCAAATTCACCCTCAGTCAATCAAAATTTGTTTTCTCTCAGACAGATGTGAGTCAGCTTTGTGCCACTGACGCAAGTTGAATGCATTCAGCGGGCTTCTATTTCAAGACTAAGAGAAAGTTCAAAAAGTTTCTTAGGCATGGCAACAATTTCTGTTGAAAATGCTGTTGTGAAGGGTCACCATGTTTATTTTTCTGACGTCCGCATTGTAGATATTTTCAACTGTTTCCCTGAGATAGATAGCTTACATGACCCTTACGCAGTAGTGGTGATAAACTTGGGAATTGTAGTTAGACATCTTCCGACAGGCTTTGCAGAACACATTTAATTTTAATACAGGCTATTTTGGAACTTAAGGATAACATCACTGTTTTTTGGTAGGTTTACACTTCCTATTACACTGACTTGTTGAAAATCTTTTGATTACTTTCTTATTAACAATACGATTTCATTTATGAGGGTTACATGGTATGAGGTGGAACACCACATACAACATTTTCTTGTTAACTGTGCGATCTGCCACTGAGAAAATTAATGCTTTCGTGTTGTAAATCAAGAACTCTCTCACGAAACATCGGAGGCAGCTTAGTTCCATGGACGTACAAGCCACCTTCTTTATTTACTGCCATTTTACCACCGAAAACATATAATTATTATTATTTTTGTTTTTGCTGTTCATGACATTCAGTTACAATAATGTAACAAATTTGTTTTTGGCAATGGCAGTTTTGTATTTCGAACCATTGCCCTCACACGTTTGTGATTAGCTCAAACAAATTTAGTTTGAATTTAATTGTTCTTGTCCTGCACTGTGATTGGTCAGTTTTGTTTAAGTGACGCTGGTTAGTGTAGCTGTACTGTAAGTCCAAAATAAAGGTTGTTTAAAAATATAGAAAATATCAGTAATAATAAAAATAATAATTATAATAGCAATAATAATAACAATAAAAATATATTCATATAGCACCTTTTCTACAAGATTCAAAAGTGCTGCTACTCTAACGAAACAAAAGTAGAATTAAAACTACTTATAAAATAGTACATTATAAGTTATAAGCTCGAATAAAGTCTTCAGTTGGCATTTAAAAATCTCTACGGTACTACTTGATTTAGCATCTTGTGGCAGTTGACGAGAAAAAAATTACAATAAGAAAAGCATGAAACTTACAATAAGAAGGTTGAATTAAACTGTTTGATTTGACTGATGATTGAGAGAAGGCTTTTCCCACCGGATGTGCATAGCTTCTTTGATCCTGAGCTGGAAGGTGGTGCTAGCTTCATCAATCACGTGAAAGCAATCCTTGGAGCTTAGGGCTCAGCGGCTCTCAGAATTCAACAGGTGTATATCAATCTGTGAGTTTTATCCGTTATGAGGTGTTCACTGACATGAAAGCAAGCGTTACAGCCTGAACAAGAAAATCTATACACGACATTTGAACGAAGCCCACAAGGAATAGGAGCTTTCACACTCAAGAGGGAGCCTATGATAAAGGAGGAGAAGACTAATCCATTGCGGTACCATCCATCAACAAGAAATGTCCATTGACGGGACAATTCTTTTCTCTGAAGAGAAGATGCCAGCAGATTTCACTTTCTGTTGTGGTAATATTCTCTTTGAGTATTTTGTGGAACATGTGATGATTTTGACACTTTGTTCCTCCTCATAGGAGGAGCATGACAATCTTTTTCATATCATCGTTCTCAGTGGTGAATTCTCCAAACATGTACACATCTCTATCTTTCATAGTCTTCTGTCAAAAATGTTATTCTACATTGGACTTCTTGCATCGAAGAAGTCTGCTCTGCTGCCTGCCCGTCAATTACATTTATAAGTTTGCCCACAACATTCTCATCAGTTAAAAACACACATGTTGATTCTGATGGGGTGTCAAGCCAAATTAGGGGAAATGCTACCATCGCTGGCTCTCCTGAAGGAGTACCAACAACGGAAAACCCTCAAGCCACTGGTGGAGAAACAAGCATAGAGGAGGATGCCAGTGGCTAAAAAAATCTCTTACATGGTCATGCCTAATGGCGACAATTAATAAATGATGTTCATATAAAACGCCGTGCCTCGTGCATATGTTCTTAAAAGAAATCCTTTGTTAGCAAATCAGAGATCCTAGTAAGATTCAATAATACTACTTAGTGAAGTATGCTAAGGGCCTGTGGTTGCAGTACAAACACAAACAGATAGTACCAGGTAGATTTGAGTGTATTTAATCATTGAACAAGGTGCAGAAATTTGCCGTCTTTATTCTGTGCACTGTTAGATTGAGAGGCAACTGATTTAGTAACTGCAGGAATATGCAGAATTTCTGCATCTTAGCTGGGTTCAGCTTCATACCACCAAGAACTGTCATTTTACTTTGGCTATTAAATTGACCTGGCTAAATGAAGGTGTTTTATGCTGAGCCGGGCTGGTTGTTGGTGAGAATATTGATGCCTGCAATGAACACAGTGAAGGCTCTGACAAATATGCAAGTGGTCGTCATTTTCGCTTGGAACATGTTACAGATAGGCAATAATCTATGTACTACATTATTGTCATTCAGAGAACTTGAAAATGAAAATCTAGTTTTCTTTTGTGTAGTTAAACATTATCATGAACATATTTAATGATTTGCATCAATAAAAATTATATAAATATCCACATGCAAATAGGGTGCCAGCAGGAAAGAACGTTATACTCATATAAAGCTGACCCCCTTGAGTAAAATATATAAACCACATTTGCAATTCTAAATATTTTTCACAAATTAAATAAATAAATCTCTTAATAAAATATATAAAATTCTATAACACAAATAGTATACATGTAATGTATTAGCTTAGATTTAAATGATTAACTAGTGATAGATATAGTTATATGGACAGAAGACCTGTGATATTTAGAGGTCTGTAAGGAGCTGGGCCTGATCACCCCATTCCAGTATTAACATTCACGAATTGAGCAATCCTAATACAAAAGCCACTGTTGTAGAGGAATACTTTGTATTGCATGCTAAATGTCAAGGATGACATTTCTTTTTCTTCGCTTTCTCAATTGAAAAAATTATTAAAAGGTATTAGCTTTGTAACTGTTGCTTTCAATCTTTCTCTTTCCTTATCAGTCTTTTCAAGGCGCTCTTTTATTAGATCGAGCTCTTCACGCTCTTTCAGGATACTCTCCATCTTTATTTGATGCACTGTTAGTTCTGTTATTTTAGAATATTTTTGATCAAGCTCCTTGTTCTTGAAAAAGAACTTGTAGATTTCTTCAACATTACAGGTTCTGCTTTATACAGGGTATTAAAGACTGCGAGTCTCTCTAGCTGTTTTCTCAGTTGCTCTTTGCCTCGCCAATCAATGAATTGGAAGACACGTTTGGGCAACATACTTGTTTAATGAAAAAGATTTGAAGCCCCGAAAATGCCCAAACGTGTGATTAGTATATAAATGGAAAAAATTTTTTAAAAAATGAGGTTACAAAAATTGGGAGGATAGATGATTTATTTATTAACTGAGGTTGTTGTGTAAAATGAAGAGAACAGTTTCAAAGCAAAGTTCAATCACTGTTCGCATGAAGTCCAGCTGCCATGATGTCAGTAACTTGGGAGGGCATGGCAAGAGGCATAGTCAGATAAGTGCAAAAAGTATCTGAGCGCCGGTCGCCTTGCAATTTAATCAAATGTTCTGGGACGGCTGATTGGTAGGCAAAAGGAGCACCATTGTGACGGAACCTGTGGAGAGAACAATTGTTGGGAATCCAGGCCTGTCGATAAAATAAGGCGCTTGAGAGAAGCACTGAATATGGAGAAAGTCAGGGGACGAATGCATGATGGTGTAGGGATGCAGAAAAGAGATGATGATAACGGAGATGGAAATAATGTGCAGAGGTGCAACAAGGCAGACACAGGGTAGAGAACAGAGCCAGAGGTAGTCTGCTGACACATCATGGCTGAGGAACGAAGACAAAATAGCAAAGCGAGGTCGCAATTTAAGGAGCCATGGTGGCTGTAACTAACCTAGGAGGTGGAAATCACGCAGATCAATGTGAAATTGATGATTAGCTTGACTTAAGTCCTTCTTAAAGAGATAACAATCCTGCCCTTAATAGTGGATAATACTGGCAAGGGCTTTGACCCCTGGTAGACACAGGGTTAAAGGCATAGCAAGGTAGGTGCCTGTAGGAAACCCACTGTTCACTGAGTCACCATGGGGAAAAGTAAGATCGATTACAATGCGTGGCTTTCCTGATCAGCTGTGTACAATTTGAGGAGGGGATGTCACGATGTTGATGCGGAGAGGATTTTCGGGGATGGGACCTCATGTTGCTTCGAGAAGGCACTCTGTGACTTGAAAAGAGTCTAAAACATCTGGCCGAGAATGGGTGGAACCATAACTGTGCAGAAAGGAAATGGGGCGGGTGGAAGCCAAGTAGCCTGCTGGCCAACCAAACTGTGTACTGAATGTGAGGGTACACTCAATACTTGCTGGTCGTATAATTCCCCTTTATTCTTTAACAACCCACTATTACATTCCCTCGAACCGATTTTTCCAAAAGGTCTTGCATAACAATTATGTCATCTCACTTATTCAATTTCAAAATGATCACTATTAATGTACACATTGTTTATCGCACATTGTATATTGCCAGTAGGCCCTTGACCACAGCTGAACTGTGCTCTAAGACTGCTATGGCAGCAGTGCAACAGGCCAGGTTACATGCCTCAGCGAATACATGTAGGTGTACCGCATCTTCCTTCGTCATGTTTCTCACTATGGTCCTTGGTATGGTCACATTCTTCAATTGCTTTGTCCACTTGGTCTACTCCTTTCTTAGGGGATCCGATATCTCAGTGGTCCATCCTTTCTTCTCGTCACATGCCTCTCTGTATATCCGCTATTCCTCCACAGTAGTCGGCGATAATACGCTGAGGGGGTCCTATATACTGCCCAGATGGCTGAGAATGGTTTTCTTGGTAACTCGTTTTTCCGCAGTGAAACGTCACCTGGTTAATTCAAACGTTTTGTTTAGTTTGTCCCAGCTAAGCCCAAGTATCTTGCTTGGATTGGTCATCCCGTCGCTCTCGAGCTCTCAAAGATTGGATTCCCATTTGTGAACTGGAAATCTTTCTTGCTCCAATATCTGGGGAGCTTCTGATTTGAACCTTTCCATTTCATCTAATCCTTGACCGGTTTTCAGAGTGACAAAATCCATGTACTCGGTAACACTAGCTATCAAATTTCTGAAAAGTAAAAGGACGAGGGACAAATTTGAAACTCTTGTGCAATTTTCAAATAGTTAATATTTACATGACCTTGTCTTTGCAGAAGAAGGCAGATTCAGAAAGCTTGCCGTTTAGTTTATCACAATTTCAAGATAGGCATTACACAAGCTAGTGAACCAAAACGCGAGACCGAAGGGTCTACCTGTAGTTCACCAAGTGGTCCACAGTTCATAATTGGAACATAGTTTTCAAAGGAAACACACCGGTTTTCACAAGTTTATCACTATAACGTGCACAATTAAAACATTTTGTGAGCTTACCTTCAAATAACAAGCACAATTTGGGCTTTTCACTGTTTTTTTTTTTTCCG